>NC_083592.1:44603213-44903213 GCF_027579695.1 Neoarius graeffei | reverse complement strand
GTGCCGAATTAGTCACGTGATTAGCGTATCCGTGTATTGGCGTTGCTGTGTGCACGCGAATCGTGTATTGGCGTTGCTGTGTGCACGCGAATCGTTTTAAAAACGTTAATCTGATGATCCGCTGATACAGTCTAATGTAAACACCACCATAGTGTTGTATACTGAAAAACAAAAATATTTGAGCGCGGCTCTGCTGTGTACTGTACCTTTCACTTGGGATATGGTACTATCATTTGGCAGTATTTATACCAAAACTCAACATACTTCATTTTTGATTAATGTAACTCTGTCTATAATTCATCATCTTTATTCTCACTTCTACATGGATCGTGTTGAGCGGAGAGGGTTAACGGCCTTGCCCATGGGTTCAGCAGTGACCTTTTTTTTTTTTTTGCCACCACTCTATGATGTTCTTACACTTATTTGTTTTTCATTTTCAGGCGGTAACTCTGGCATCGGGAAAGAGACGGCTGTGGCTTTGGCCGTGCGAGGAGCCCGAATAATCATCGCCTGTCGAGATGAAGACCGAGCCAGGAAGGCTGTGCGGGAGATCAAAGACAGGAGCCACAACATGAACGTGCTCTTCATGGAGCTGGACCTGGCCAACATGAGGTCCATCCGAGAGTTCTGCAAGAACTTCTTGCAGAAGGAGAAGAGGCTGGATATTCTCATCAATAATGCAGGTGAGGACAGTGGACAGCTTGCAGAGCCTTTCGGAAACATTACACCAAAGCAACTCACAGGTATATGTACTCTAATTACATATTGGGGGTGAAAAGGAAAGTTTTATTTTATTCTGGTTTATTTTTATAAAAGTGTTTCTTTTGTGCTTACAATTCTTCAGGTAGCAGATGGCTCTAAAATATTAAGCCAGTATCTCACTGGGCTGCGACAGCTTGCGACAAATTGTGAACGTCATTCGCGAGAGAGTTTCAAAAGTGTCTTGAAACATTCGCGGGGCTCCTCAATTTCCTCGCATGAGTCGCAAAGTGTCCCTCCTTTGTCGCTAAAATTTTGAACGTGTTCACAAAATTCGTGCGAGAGAATTTCTCTCAAAATAGCCGCAAATGCGTCGCTGGTGTCGCAAAGCCGTCGCAAACCTTTCTCAAGTCAGTTTCCGTGAGACAGGAAGTGCGAGTGCATCTCACTAGGCCGCAACAGCCTGCGACTAGTTGGAGACGCAACAATTGCGATAAAATATGCGAATATCAATTCAATGTGATTCCAAGTGAAAATTGTCTAATTCGCATATTTTATCGCAATTCTTGCGTCTCCAACTAGTCGCAGGCTGTCGCATCCCAGTGAGATACTACCCTTACCAACTGCTACTTTAAACAACAGAGCATACTATTTGAAAACTTCGTAGCATGTTTTAAGAGAACCCTTCACATCTAGAAAGGTTTTTGTGTTCTTTTGGGATGACGCTGTTCGGACACAATCGGTATGAACATTTGTCACGAATGTAGAATTTAAGGAGCTAAAATACATATTAAGCAAATCGGCTGATATAAATTTATACAGGCAGACATTAAGAATAGAGTAATGTTGTTTAAATGCATCTTTGTTAGTTTCTCAAACTCAAACCACAGGAATATAAATATGAATTAAATATGTTTCCCATATGTAAACAACTTGAAGTCTCATGATTGAGTGTTCAAGCAAGAACAAATTTAATGCATTTTTTTCTGAATTGGCCTAAGATCATGAGTCTGTTAACACTGACTTCCAACCCATTGTCCAAGAGAGCAAACTAAACACCAGAAGGGCATTTGGAGACCTCAGACATCCACCAAGGACAACAGTCGACTCTTCTACTGTATGATATGCAAATCTGCAACCACAACCATTTTATATATCTGGATATATTTCCAAAACTATTATAATTAATGTGCCTACATGTGTATCCCAGAAGATTACTGGTACCCATGAATGTGGTGTAGTGGTTAGCACTGTCGCCTCACAGCAAGAAGGTCCTGGGTTCGAGCCCAGCAGCCGGCGAGGGCCTTTCTGTGTGGAGTTTGCATGTTCTCCCCGTATCAGCGTGGGTTTCCTCCGGGTGCTCTGGTTTCCCCCACAGTCCAAAGACATGCAGGTTAGGTTAACTGGTGACTCTAAATTGACTGTAGGTGTGAATGTGAGTATGAATGGTTGTTTGTCTCTGTGTCAGCCCTGCGATAACTTGGCGACTTGTCCAGGGTGTACCCCGCCTCTCACCCATAGTCAGCTGGGATAGGCTCCAGCTTGCCTGCGACCCTGTAGAACAGGATAAGTGGCTACAGATAATGGATGGATGGATGAATGAACTTTACTGCCATCTACAGGATTTTTAGATGTATGGCATTGTTGAGTGCAGACTTCCAGCAAGGCCAAATGCCGCATCACTCAACATGAGCAAAAGTGAAACCTCGTGATTCGGATCCACTCCAAACGTGACTGAGTTCTTGTTTGGTCCATGCTACATGCTTCCACCAAGTTTCATGGAAATGAAGTCAGTAGGTTTTACACAGTCCTGCTTACAGCAGACAAACCAATGAATAAACCACACCAAAAAAACAACCTCCTTGATAGAGGTAACTAATAGACACTATTTAGTCACATGTGAAATCAGTGTTTTATAGTATGTTTTTTAGTTTTTCCTGTAGTACATTTAAAATGCTCAGTCACTGTGATTTTCCATCAATGGACCACCAGTGTTACTGCTGGCTTATGCATGTAATAAAGAGAGCACTGTAACTGGTTCAGATTTCCTTAGTGTTGGCGAGTGTATAAGAAGCCATGTTCTTGTCCTGAACTATCCTGTCTTCTTTGCTCTCTCTAGGTGTTCCTAGTGTCTTGGATTGGACCGATGATAATTTTTCCATGTGCTTTGGTGTAAATCACCTGGGTCACTTTCTCCTGACCAATCTTCTGCTGCCGCGACTTAAAGAGAGCACACCGAGCCGCGTCATCACCCTCACCTGCTCCAGCTACAAGTACCAGAGACTGGACTTCCAAGACCTTAACTACAACCTGTTCCCTTTCTTCACCTACTGCCGCAGCAAACTGGCAAATATCTACTTCACCCAGGAGCTGGCTCGCATCACGGAGGGCAAAGGAATGACTGCCTACACTGTGCATCCTGGTGATATGAGAAAACACACACACACACACGCACACTTCTGTTAAATACAATCCACTGCTATACTGAAATATTGGCACCTTTCAGGAGAACAGGCAAATATAATTTGTTTATGAAGGGTGCCAATAATTCACTGTTGTCTGCTCTGGTACAGAAAGCTGTCCCATGGTCTCTATAAAAACTCTCTAGAGTAATGAACTATACATACAGTGTATATAATATATATCTATATCACCATGGAAAGGGGTCAGATATTATAAACGCTGACTAAACTGTAAATGCTGCCACCTTTGAACTATAGCAAACCTGAATACAGTTGTTTTTGTAATTTTACTGATGCATGCACTGATCCATGTTAAGTTATAGAGAATAGGAAGAGTCTATATTTACATAAACCATGTAATACGAGTTTAAATGCAAAGGCATGAGCAGCAGGTGTGTGTGTGTGTGTGTTCATCTTACTCCTCATCCTCATTGCAGGTTATGTGCAGAGTAACTGGACGTGCCACTACTCATTCCTGTACCAGCTGCTCATGAAGGTGATCATGTTTATGTTTTTCGTGTCGTGCGAGGCCGGGGCGCAGACCGTTGTGCACTGTGCCGTGTCGGATGAGGTCATGGCTCACAACGGGGGTTACTTCAGCAACTGCAGACCCGCCTCGTTAAAACCTTACGCCAAGGACAGTGGCGTGGCCAAAAAACTCTGGGAGGCTAGTGAGAGATTGGTCAAACTTGCCTAAAAGATGTCTGATTGTCAGTATTGGATTTTTTTTAAATAAACTATTTATTGTGTGTATAATAACATTTTTTTCTTAAGTATTCAACGAATTATGTGATGCTTGACCAGCCTCTTGCTAAAATAAATAGTTTATTAATGAGAGTCTGTTTTTTGTTTTTTTTCCCCCTGATCAATGACAGGATATGAGTGTTTCTGTGAATACTGAGAAATTCAGGGTGGGCAATTTGGCAAAAATGTATGTTGGGTTTTGGTATAAATACTGCCAAATGATAGTACCATATCCCAAGTGAAAGGTACACAGCAGAGCCGCGCTCAAATACTTTTGTTTTTCAGTATACAACACAATCACATGCATCACTTTGTGAGAGGTCAACTAGTGTACAGTGGTGCTTGAAAGTTTGTGAACCGTTTGGAATTTTCTATATTTCTGCATAAGTATGACCTAAAACATCAGATTTTCACACAAGTCCTAAAAGTAGATAAAGAGAACCCAGTTAAACAAATGACACAAAAATATTATACTTGGTCATTTATTTATTGAAGAAAATGATCCAATATTACACATCTGTGAGTGGTAAAAATATGTGAACCTTTGCTTTCAGTATCTGGTGTGACCCCCTTGTGCAGCAATAACTGCAACTAAACGTTTCCGGTAACTGTTGATCAGTCCTGCACGCCGGCTTGGAGGAATTTTAGCCCATTCCTCTGTACAGAACAGCTTCAACTCTGGGATGTTGGTGGGTTTCCTCACATGAACTGCTCGCTTCAGGTCCTTCCACAACATTTCGATTGGATTAAGATCAGGACTTTGACTTGGCCATTCCAAAACATTTAACTTTTATTCTTCTTTAACCATTCTTTGGTAGAACGACTTGTGTGCTTAGGGTCGTTGTCTTGCTGCATGACCCACCTTCTCTTGAGATTCAGTTCATGGACAGATGTCCTGACATTCTCCTTTAGAATGCGCTGTTATAATTCAGAATTCATTGTTCCATCAATGATGGCAAGCCGTCCTGGCCCAGATGCAGCAAAACAGGCCCAAACCATGATACTACCACCACCATGTTTCACAGATGGGATAAGGTTCTTATGCTAGAATGCAGTGTTTTTCCTTTCTCCAAACATAACGCTTCTCATTTAAACCAAAAAGTTCTATTTTGGTCTCATCCGTCCACAAAACATTTTTCCAATAGCCTTCTGGCTTGTCCACGTGATCTTTAGCAAACTGCAGACAAGCAGCAATGTTGTTTTTGGAGAGCAGTGGCTTTCTCCTTGCAACCCTGCCATGCACACCATTGTTGTTCAGTGTTCTCCTGATGGTGGACTCATGAACATTAGCCAATGTGAGAGAGGCCTTCAGTTGCTTAGAAGTTACCCTGGGGTCCTTTGTGACCTCGCCGACTATTACACGCCTTGCTCTTGGAGTGATCTTTGTTGGTCGACCACTCCTGGGGAGGGTAACAATGGTCTTGAATTTCCTCCATTTGTACACAATCTGTCTGACTGTGGATTGGTGGAGTCCAAACTCTTTAGAGATGATTTTGTAACCTTTTCCAGCCTGATGAGCATCAAGAATGCTTTTTCTGAGGTCCTCAGAAATCTCCTTTGTTCGTGCCATGATACACTTCCACAAACATGTGTTGTGAAGATCAGACTTTGATAGATCCCTGTTCTTTAAAATTCGATCCTGGTGGCTGTATAAATGACATAAAATACTAACTTGTAACTTTTGGTCTTAGTTTGTGACTATATTTAGTCAAAATATTTAAGCTAATAATAACTACCCTCAGTCTGTTACTTCTCGTGCACTTCCTTTAAAGTCAAAATCAAATGGTTTGCTGTCTCAAATTTGGCTTCATCAGGAGACATTGTTGGTGGAATTGTAGCCTGCACTGCAGTATCCAGCAATTGTGAAGCATTGTCAATACTTCACATTGTTGACAAGTTTTGGGCTTTTTGGCTTGCCATGTCCATTGGTCTCAGTCCGTTATCACCCAGGGTCATGTGCGTGAAGGGAGTGGGCTGCCACTTTGTTTCATCATACTGACTGCTTACCACAGTTAATCATGCAGATGTAATCACCGTCGCATAGTTGACACGTAAAAAAAGTACGCTTCAATTTTTACACACTCAACTCTACACAAAACACACACACACACACACACACACACACACACACACAATCATGTGTACTGTTTTTGGTACGAGATGTTGTTCTGTTGCCCTGCCAGATAACGCGAGGCAGACAAACCTTGTATCCGAGTAACCGTTGCAACTCTGGGGCTGAATTCAGCACCGTCACATAGTTGACCGCAAGTTCATAGGACGCCTACTTTGGTTGAGCTGCAATCGAAATGATTACAAGCCGCATCAAGTTTAGTTGTATTTCCTTTAAACGCACTCATATCCATGACGTGCACAGAGCGTAATCTTGTCTGCTGGCTTTCACTGGAGAAATACCACTTGGTTCAAACCAAGGTTGCAGGTAGGCGGGACAAGCCAAGCCAGCCATTTTCACACTTATTTCAATTTTTTCAACAACTAAGAAATACCAAAGAGGTCTGCCGAATTTTTTCCACAGTAGGCCCCAAGGAGTTCTTGCTGTATGTACAAGTTTTAGATCGCTCCACATCACACAGGCCTAGAGATAGCTCTGGGACACAAATTTCTCAGCATTCACAGAAACACTCGTGCAAAAAATAAACATCTCACAATGAATGTTACCATATTAACAATTACACACCTTATTTTTAATCCACTTGTCAAATTAAATGAATAGATGAAGCATCCAGAGAACCCTTTAGTATTTAAACCTTCATTTTTATTTTGAACACTTGAACACATTTCCTTAAGTCAGGTAACACATAGCAAGTTTGAGAACAGAGCAACGATAAGAGTAAGAATAATCCGAGAAATAAAAGAGTATAATATCTTATACAGGAACCCAAATCTGACAGCAGGCTACTGTGAAGACTTCAACTTCAGAGCAACTAGGTGAAACGGAAGAACGGCAGGGCATTAGAAACAGAGTGAAACAATACGGTACTAAAACACCCGAGTCGAGTGGTTGCGTTGTCAGTGCAGGTAATATTACTACATAATTCACATCATGTCAAACTTCTCTGCCATTTCATAACTCGGAGCAATTTTAAACTAAGCAAGTACGTCTACGTCTCGACTTCCCTGATGAATAAGAGCAACTGGGTTTTCACTCCGCAGGTCTAAGTGTATTAAACACAACCACTCGAATGACTTCAGTGTCTATCCAATAGAGTTATTCACGCTGAATGCAAATCCAATCCTCGGTTCCTGTTTGTTCAGACATGTCAGCCACCTGCACTGACAACCAGGAGCTTAAATACAAAAGCATGCCTTGAAATATTATCACCGATTTTATAATCTTGATCTTGTCGGTGTTATTACACCTTTCGTTTACGTAATCATCTCGAGACAAAAATATTTTTATGCACTTACAAAGCTTGGAAAATAGATAAGAGAAAGGTTTAGTTAACCAGCATTCAATAGAAAATGAAACCAAAAAAAAAAAAGAAAGAAGGAACACCAAACTTCATGTTTGAGTGACTTGTCATGCAAAGAAAGTCCGTCTAAAATGCTAGTAAACTGCTGCTTTAATACTGTGTGTCCTGTTTAATAGTAATAATGTGCATCACTTATTTTACATGATTATTTTCAATGGTAAACACACAAAGAAGAATATTAGTACATTTTACATGCTGTTTTGTTGTTTTTTAAGCTTTTTTTTTAAATATATATTCGAGGAGTGAACGGGTGGGGGTATTTTTATAGCACACATATAAACATATGTACTAGTCTCATATCACTTTGTGTCAAGACAAGAGACAAGATGAGCCATCCAGAGTGGGACACAAAAGGGATCCACAAAGAATCAACTCTAAAAATACATCCGGCCCGAAGCACAGTACTAGAGCCAAAACAGATACCCAGCTTGATTGCCTTATGGGGTCGCTCCAGTTCACAAACAGGACTTCTTTGAAATGATTCACTGTAGGATCTGTAAAGGGGAGGGGGAGGGGGGGGGGGGGGGAGAGTGCCCATCAAAGCTATAAAGCTCAAAGATAACATTCACTAAAGCCTGATATTGTCACTACTCTGTAAAACAATGAAAATAAAATGAGCTTGTGAGTGAAAAATTGTGACGAAAAAAAAAAGCTGTACAAAGGACAGAAGTGAAAAAGAATGACCAAAAAAAGTGAGATAAAATACTTAAATAAATAAATACATAAATAAATAAATACAACCTGAGGACGCAAACGATGAATAAGCCTCTGAAACAACCTCGTTTCAAGGACAAAGGGTTCTCTCAGCTCATTCGCCTGATCATTAGGCTTCTCTCATATTTGAGTCCCTCACGCTCATCTGCAGCTCGAAAGCCGACTAACACCGGCGTACAGCTCGGCCCTTCTGGATGCGATATACGTTATCTGTCTTAAGTACACTTCATGTAAAGAGAATTTAACTTCCACACTCCTCATATTACAAAAGTTTCCCTGACATATCTCTGATAGGTTCGTCACTTATTAATACCTTATCCTCAGATCATCTTTCCTCTTCCAGCGTAGCAACTTGCTGTCAAGTACAAACACACCTTTGAAGAAAAACAAAAAGTGAACAAATCATGTTTTTTATATATATATATATATATATATATATATATATATATATATATATATATATATATATAAATAAAAATAGAGACAGAGAGCTATATATTTATCCTTAACCTTATTTAACCTTAAGATATATACTTAAACACAACAGGATAACGTCCAACCCTTGTGACGAAATTAGAAATGATATTAAAATGCAAGAAAAGAAAAAAAAAAGTCGCAGCCTGCAGTTCTGTCAAATGAAAATTCAGATCTTCACTCACAGCCAAGGGTTTTGCTACATCCTTCCTCACTTAATAAGCCTTAATAAACCGGTTCTTTAGCCACGCATCAGGTTTTAGCCGATACAAGGAACCCATGTATGTGCTGTTTGTGCTGCATGTACAGGTAAGATAGATGCAGGCTAGAGTGATATGTAGCACCTTTAGCTGGATTATGGCTTATAGTGCAAGCTGAGCTGGCATGCTACTGATGTACACGCACACACGCGCTGTCTTTAATACAGTTCAGAAATGTTTGATGGGCTGTTTTAATACTGATACTGCAGTCGGTGTCGGAGCTGCTGAGATCAGGATCAAGTATGCAGCGATAAGTGAGCACAGAGATTCTTTAGTGATATTATTTCGTGATTCTTTAGGTGACGTCCTTTGCAATCGCTGTTCGCAATATTTGAAAGGGCACAACGAAAGACTGGAAGACCCCAAACACACTGCTGTGTATCACTCTGTTTAGCTCTGACCCTACACACACACACACGTTAACAATGTTTTTGCTTGCAACCACACACACACACACTGTGTAGTCGAGCTTTGAATCATCCCACACTAAACACTGTGCTTCAACTCACCGCCTGTGTTACTATAGAAACAACCACTGTGGATACACTGAGTGTCATGCTATCTATAAAAAAAAAAAAAAGGCTTAACTCAGAAACCACTAGCATCCAGAATATGAACTGTACAAATGACACACGATTGCTTCTGTGTAGTAATCATATTAATAAACAACAGTAATAATATCAATGATTAATATGAATTAGAATATTAAAAATGTGTGAACACACAGGCTCGTCATTCACACCGAGACAGTGAGGGAGAAAGCGTGACACGTCACGGACAGTCAGAGATCACCTCACTTGGCTCATTCACACACAGCACGGTGTGGCAACACAGTGGGAGGGGGGAACAAGGGAGGGGGTGGGGTAGACATTGCACAGAGACGTGATTGATAGGTGAAGGGCGGAGCCCAGTGTGGAAGGGTCAGGCACTGACACTGGACTTCCTCTCCTTCCTCCCTCCCCCTTCCTTTCTCCCTCTCTCCCTCTCTGGCTGGACATTCTTCTCGCATGTGGCTACAACAAGCTGTCCCTGCAAACAAACACACAAGTACATCGGTCATGACACGTCGTTAAACTGATCAATTGCAGCTTAGCACCTGGAACCATATATTATAATGCAAGGTCTGCGTTCAATACCAAGGCATTACTTCATATAAATAAACCATTGCAAGTAGGGGTGGAGCTTAAAGTGCACATTCTGGACCAATTTCGTGTTTTTTTTTTTTATATGAAAGTATGTCCCTTTACAGCGGCACGGTGGTGTAGTGGTTAGCGCCGTCGCCTCACAGCAAGAAGGTCCTGGGTTTGAGCCCCGGGGCCGGCGAGGGCTTTCTGTGTGGAGTTTGCATGTTCTCCCCGTGTCCGCGTGGGTTTCCTCCGGGTGCTCCGGTTTCCCCCACAGTCCAAAGACATGCAGGTTAGGTTAACTGGTGACTCTAAATTGACCGTAGGTGTGAATGTGAATGGTTGTCTGTGTCTATGTGTCAGCCCTGTGATGACCTGGCGACTTGTCCAGGGTGTACCCCGCCTTTCGCCCGTAGTCAGCTGGGATAGGCTCCAGCTTGCCTGCGACCCTGTAGAAGGATAAAGCGGCTAGAGATAATGAGATGAGATGAGATGAGATGAGTCTGGAGCCAGATTTGTGACGTTATCTGCGGAAGCACCAGCAGGCTGCGAGAGCTTTGCACGGTTTCAGTGCACAGCCTGTGTAGACCAAGCGCTCCCATTTCTCTCTCATTGTCCGGTCTTTTGGAAAACGATGAGTACTAATCCCATCAAGATTGGTGTTGCTACACCCTCCTACGATACATCTGTTAACCATTTTAATAATTACGCGATAACGTTGAAGAAATTTGCAGAAAACCACCAGGTCGTTTTCTCATAAACAAACCAGCGCTGACGTAGGATTCAGAAGGAGCCGTCCCGCACGCGACATCACGAAAATCAATGTTTGCCGGGAAATCCAAATGCCAAGTTTTTTCCGAGGCGGACCAATTTGCCTCAAATGGCTTGATTTCAACTGAATTTTTCTGGTATTGCGCAAGGTAAAAAAATTGCACAAAATGCAAAATGTGACAGATATTTGACCAAAGTTTAATATAAAATAGGAGAATTACATTGAGCTTGCTCCTAAATTTACCCGTGATATGCACTTTAAGAATGTCTGGCGTTTCTCTGAACCTGCACCAGCAATGGGAACCTTTTCAATGAGGGGAAGGGTAAGGAGGAGTGTTTTCTGGCTCACCTTCACTGCAGTGGAGCGGCAGGAGCTCCCGAGCAGTGGAAATGGACATTCTGCCACTTGGAGTCCCGGCGATGCCACACCCTTGTCTCTTCTGACTGGCTGCTGCGTGGCCGGCCCTGCCCATCCACATACTGCGTCAGACGGATGTAGGCTATGCAGGCGGCGTCTTCACCGATCAGGTGCACGTGAGGGTTCAGGATGGTGGTGTGGATGGGCTTGCTGTTCTTAGACAATACTGGGAGAGAAATTACATTCAAAAAAAAAAAAAAAGTGTTTCATTCCAACATGTATTATAGATTTTCATATCTTAAAATGTGCTTGAGTTCAGCTGCATCACAAGGCAACGTAACCCATTCAGAGTTAAGTGCTATCTACCCTCTTCCTCATAACATGAGCACAAAGATGCCCATGATTGGCTAGTGCCGCTCTGACTGATGGGGAGAGAAAGTATGCCATCCCAGTTTTGTTCAGAGGATGGATAGCTGTGGCATCATTGGGATTTGAACTCGCAATCTCCCAAGACAACCATCATTTTAATGGCTGAAAACATTTTTTGGGCTCACAGAGTTGGCGGGAACATATTAGTTAAAAAAAATTAATTAAAAAAATAAATAAATAAAAATCCTTGGGTACTTGGTTTTATTGCTTTTTGTTCATTTAAAAATACTCAATATGAATGATTTGTCAGTCGTGGTAAAGCTGTGGATGTCTTTTTCCCTGAGGTAGTTCATGAGATGTTGGACACGGAGGAAACCCAGACAAATGCATTCGTCAAATAGCTTAACTAGATGTGAAAATCGTACTTTCTTAAGTTTTTATTATGACGTTTAGTGCACTCACAGTTGTCGAAGTAGAATCTGTGGAAGTCCATGCCCTCCACCAGGTTCCCCAGTGCCTCCGGCTCAAATGAGGTCAAACCAGGATCACAGATTTTACTGGACAAAAAAAAAAAAAGAAAACAGCTTTTTAAATAAATGTACTCGTTCGTCCACCAAAGCAGTACCCAAAATGGAAATCATACACCCACAATTCAAAAACATATTTCGTGACTTACGCATAAGCTTCAAAGTCTCCATTGTTAATGGCCTCAATAAGCTGTTCAGTGATTTTAATGATCTCCTGTTTGCGTGCTGTCAAAGAAAGCAGGCAAGGAAAATCAGGAAACACCTTTTTTTTTTCCCCCCTCACTCATTCTCACACACACAAAGCCACACAATGAGTGTTGCACTAGTCATGAATCACCTTTCAGAACATTCACTTCTTAATGCATGGGTCCTGTAAACACCAACAAGCCAACAACCACGATGCTTCAACACACCATCTTTCCCAGTCACACACTTTTGCAACTCTAATGGTCACAGATCCTTGATGTATTTCAGAACGACGCACTTTTTCCAGCATCCTCAAGAAATCAGTCAACCAGTTCAGGTGCATGTTAGTCTGTTAGCGTTACAGACAGCCTCACAACAAACAAACAACGACAAGTTGCTATGTAAAAGTACTCACAGTGCAGTGCAGGCAGGGGGCTGGAGGAGGGCTGTGGGGGAGGAGGGGAGGATTGGCAGTATTGGGATGGGGCAATAATAGGGTTTGGAGCAGGAACAGGGTTTGTGACAGTGTGTGGTCGACTGGGTGTAGCCGAGTCAGCATTGGCCTGGGGACCTGAACTCTTGCGCACGCTGCTCATAAGATCTGTCAGACGCGACACTGCACGGTTCAGCAACAAAGCAAATGTTTAGAAGAACAAGAGCTCGGATGGAAGAGGAAGAAGTAATGAATGGAAAGAATGACAGTAGACAAGGTAACAAGGAATAAGATGCAACATAAAGAATAGCAGAAATAGGGTATTTAGAGCCCAAGTTATGATTTATAAACGCTTAATAGTTGATATGGAATGGGCATTAAATCATAACATGAGGGACAAGCTCCGTCAGAGAGCCTAGCTCTATAATTTTGTCTCCTGTAACTTGGCGTTATACTTCATTTTCACTATGCGTATGTGTACGCAAGATGGCTATCCCACATATCCCATGATCTTTTGGCGCATTGATTGGGTGACCTTAGAAGTGAGTGCTATGCATGACGATTCAATACCAAGGTATATGACGGTGGAAGTATGCCCTGCTGTGCACCATATATACAATGGATGTGAAAATATACTGTTTATATCGTGGACAACGTGACAGCGGATTAAAAGTGAAGACTTAAATACCGACCAAACAAAACAATTTCAGATTGCCAATTTGGTCAAATTTTGGCACAGTGTAAATTAGCAGAGCCATGGTGTCCACACTCGTATCATTACGCATGATGGCAGCAGCAGACTCAGTGGCTCCAAATAAGCTTGTCCAAATAGTTAGCATGAAATCTCACGGGCAAGTGTTGTCTGTCCCCGACATATCTGTTCCATATCTTCCAGATATGCAAAAATGTATGAACAGTGCTGATTGCATAGCAGCCATGTGCGTACACATACATATAGTTACGTGTCAAGTATAGCGCCATCCTTATACTTACTCTGCATGGGAATGTTGGGGGTTTGGGGGGTGGGGGAGGGGGTACTGGCGCTCCCCTCGCCATCAGCCGCAGGGCCTGAGCCCCTGCGTACCACACCCAGCAGGTCCGAGAGCTTGGTGGAGGCTGGGAGGGCCGAGAAACGAGGGAATGGGAAGGGAGGCAAAAATCACAGAGAAAGAGAGAGGAGTCAATGTGAGGGATGGAGGACACAAGAGGACAGACACAGCAGTGGAAAGGTGAATACAGATAAGAAACTTTCCGGTGCTATATGTATTAAACCGCTTACGCTGGATGACCGCTGATCAAATGGTTCCTTTCTTGGTTGTCTGGAGAATACAGCTGTACCATTTGGAAAAAGATTTATATTGGCTGGCAATACTTAAAAGCCATGCAATGAAGTCATGGTGACACGGGTAAAGCTTTCATCCAATCTTGTGGAGCTAGATGTTATCTCTAATGAGAATACATCACTGGGGACAGGTTTTATAAAAAAAAAAATAATAGTAAACTGCGGCGAGAAGAAAAACAAACAACCCAAAACCCACCCCATGGTACCGTATGCCTACCGATCAGAAAACGTTGACAATTTTCTGCCTATTTTCAGCACCTCTCTATTGAACTGGAACAGAAATTTGTTCCCCACTCTCCCATAAATGAAAAGTTTGTCACTGGTGAATCCAGACAGGCTTCCTGGCTAGACATCACATCTGGTTCCACGCTACTCATCTTGAGCAACCATGTTTGTTCTTGGTTCCTAATTCACACAATAAAACAACTTTATTTAAGCGTTCATTTAAATATTGCAGCATTCTGCAATGTGAAAATTCCTAAAGCCTGGATTATACTTGCTGTTTACTACAAATACATGTACGAAAGATGGCTGTGTAGTCATTTGGAGCGTCGCTTGTCTTCAGAAATTATTGCTATGATCCATGTGGTGCAATACCGACATAAACATCGGTAAACAAAAGAGACTTCGTGTTAAAACTGTTATAATCACGCTATCTGTTATCACCCAAATGAGGATGGGTTCCCTTTTGAGTCTGGTTCCTCTCGAGGTTTTTTCCTCATGCCGTCTGAGGGAGTTTTTCCTTGCCACCGTCGCCACAGGTTTGCTCATTAGGGATAGACTAGGGATAAAATTACCTCATGTTTAAAGTCACTAAAATTCAGTAAAGCTATTTTGCGACAATGTTTATTGTTAAAAGCGCTATAAAAATAAAGGACTTAAACAGTGGAGGCAGTACAGCACCACATGACACTGCGTCTGCTACTGGCTAAACAATCATTGTATCTCAAATCGCATCCGCATCTGTACAATTGCGATAGTGACAGTTATTGAGTACTAACAACAACAGGTTAACGATTATGGATAGTGTTTGAATTTTACGAACTACTCTTGAAGCCTTTAAACCTACCATTTTGTGCAACATTCTTCTGGATCTTCTAGGTTAAATACTTTTGAAAATAAAATCAAAGTTTTTCGATTTGATCATGACAACAATCACAACGATGGCAGCAAAAAACTTTGATGAGAGACAAAGCTCGTCATTGTGTTTAACATCGTTATGCACGAAATCACTAAACACTTTACAGTTCGCTTTGGAAATCTGACAAACAAGGAAGTTTTGGTTCTGACATGCCATCTAGTGGGTGTCGCTTTTAATCTGTCAGATGTACATAAAATATGCAGGGCTAACGCCAAACATATTGTGATAATGACATACTGTGCAACCCTTATGGGCAGGAGACACACCTGAATCCTGAAATCAACGCACTTTCTGACCAATTCTCAACATGCAGGGGTTTTTTTGTTTGTTTTTTAAACATCAGCGTAGTGTAATGCCCTTTCAAACTGTTACCTGGGTAGTCTCTCAGGAAAGATGGAAATTTTATTGTTATCACACAAAAGAACCAGATTAATAAAGTTAAGGTTAAAGTGAAGTATCTTCCAGTTTTTAATCACTCAGAGTCACATGACTGAGTAAAGAAATATGAGCGCGCTCACACACACACACACACATATATATATATATACACACACACAGGATGAAAGATTAGCAAGGGAAGATGAGCAGTTGAATTAGGCCACAAGTCAAGGGTCATAGTGTCACTCACAGAAGACTGGAGGGGCAGGACCCTGAACTGTGTAGTCTGCCTGGAAGCTGGGGTTTGACTGGGTTTGACCTGAGCTGTTATCAACACTCTTTCCTGTGGCCCACCCCCCAGCAACACAGAGAGATGAGAGCATAAATAGACAGATTATGGACACACTGGACCAGTGGTGGAGTCATCACGTTAAAGATCCACCAGAGCTGGAAATGTGCAACACTCAATGAGAGAGATCAGAAGAAAAACACACTAGTGGAAGAATGTAACGGAGCGACGACCGGGGCTGTCGGACATGAGGGGGTTTAGGAACTTTAAGCAATAATACGGTAGCCACCAAAGCTGAGGATATACATGTACAATGATAACGCAACCACATGAAAATATAAGCAACAAATATATTTAACCAGTCAGTTTAACCTGAACATCTGCTCATTCATCTAATTAACCAATCGGCCAATCATATGGCAGCAGTACAATACATAAAATAATGCAGATACAGGTCAATAGATTCAGTCAATCTTCACATCAAACTGGGGAAAATACTATATGATCTCAGTTTAAGAGGTCTGAGAAGAATGGCCAGACAGGGTCAAGCTCACAGGAAGGCTATATTAACTCAAATCACCACTCTTCATATCCATGCTGAGCAGAAAAGCATCTCAGACCACGCAACACGTTAATCATGAGGTGGATGGACTACAAGAGCTACAGTCTGACACAGGTTCAATGAAACTGGAAAGCTAAAGAACATTGGCTGGTCCTTTTTTCCAATCTCCAGCCAACTGACTGACTGAATAACTGCATGAATGAGCAGGTGTACAGGTGATTCTGTTAAAGTGAATGAATGTATATGCCTACATGATTCTTCCATGTGAAGCTAGAGTTTTATATACAGCTATATATGAATAAAATAAAAATAGTAAATAAATAAAATTATATTTTATATATATATATATATATATATATATATATATATATATATATATATACACACACACACACCAACCAATTTGTTTCTGA
Source organism: Neoarius graeffei (assembly GCF_027579695.1). Lineage (NCBI taxonomy): Eukaryota > Metazoa > Chordata > Actinopteri > Siluriformes > Ariidae > Neoarius > Neoarius graeffei. The sequence goes on along the minus strand of NC_083592.1, from coordinate 44,886,476 downwards.
AGAAAAAAACATTAACTGTACTCTAAATTATTTTATTATAAACATAACACCTGTTATGAGGATGTGACTTTGAAAAAAATGCACACTTTACACCGTATATTTAGATACGTTTTCAAAAATATTCAATCTTAACCTTCAATTAATGCAAACTTACTCATGAATGATGCACCCTGCACTGTTGAAACTTTCTTCACACCCACAATGAAAAAAAAAAAATTCCCCAAAATTATATAAAACCTGTTCTACATTTTAGTTATATGAGGTCTCAGCACAAGTCTAAGAAAAGATGCATTTCTTACACTTTTTTTTTTTTTTTGGCTAAGTGAACATTATATCATTTGATAAATAAAGGGTAAAAGGCTCCGAGTACATTTTTGGAATCCTAAATTTTCACATATATTTCTTAAAATTATGTATCAATTAAATACACATTTTAGAACAATTTTATTTGTAAAACATCAATTATCTGAGACTCTATTGAACAAAACTGCACTAGCAAGGTTCGAGAACATTGGTATGTTACACCCTACATAGGGCAGATATGCTGTGAGTAAACAGGAAAGCTAACTGTATGTTGCGGGTATTAAAATGGGGGGGGGGGGGGGGGGGGGGGGGCATTATATATAAAATGGCCATATATATATATATATATATATATATATAAATTCTGTCCACATTCACTGGATATGAGCATTCATGTGCTCTGATTGGCTACTCTAGAGAAAAACAAAATGGTGGCGCGTGCTGCTGAACCAACTGAGGCCGAAATAAAAACTCTACTCGAAAACAAAACCCCCCAAAATACAAAAAAAGCACAGTGAAATATGGGATAAAAGTATTTTATGGTAAGAACGTATCTTTTATTTTTCAAGAATTATAGCATTTTTCACAAATGGCTCCCGTCATTTCGCCGGTTTGCTTACATTCTCAGCGTTAATGATTTTGTCTGACGTTTTGTATAAAGTTTTTATTGATCGAATTTGCAAAAAATAAAAATAAAAATGCTCTGTTTCTCAAAATCCAGTGAATGTGGATAGAATAAAACAGGTATTCCACTCAATCTTCTTGTACATGGCTTATAGTCAACTCAGTGCTACGGGCCTTGTTGGCTATCAGCTCATGTACGACTCAATTTCATGGAATAACTGTTAAATGCATCTTAGTTGATATTAAAATGGTGACAGAGCCTCTGCAATTTGTCTTTCTTTAAAAAGGGATGATTTTCACTCTCCGTGGTTTATGCGACCTATTATGCGACCTATTATGCGACGTGGTTTATGTAGCCCTATGCTAAAAATGGTTTACCTACTTAATATTCATTAGGACTGCGAGTTCAAAGCCTAACTAATTAAAGTACAAAACGAAACAAATGCATTTCTAAAGGAATGTAACAGCCCTGTAGAGAATCATTTAGACTAAAAAAAAAAAGATGACACATGGCAAAAACAGCAAGCAGATCATCAGTGGATTCCAATCAAGCGTCACCTAAGCTTCTACAATGATCAAAAAAGCACAGCACCAACAATATGCAAAAAAAAAACCTTAGCCATGATTAACAAGCAGATTTACAAAATATCAGATCCTTATCATCTATATGAATCATGAGCATTCAAACAGCACTTCAACACAACCACTGCTGCTCCTGATACACCGATAACTTATCCACACTAATCCCAACATGGGGCATGGATCCTTAAATCTCAATCTCTCTCTCTCTCACACACCTTACCATCTATTTTGCATACACCATAAAGATTGGGTTTCAGAAGCTTTACAAAGCAGCATTTAACCTTGTTCTCTCTCACACACACACACACACAGAGTCCGTGTTTCCTGTTAAAGTGAAGTATAGCATTGTTTTCCTTTCCAAGCTCCTTCCTACTCTCACCTTTCATGTCTTCATCCTCCACTGTGGCATTGCTGCTGTCAGACGATTCCTGGGGCAAGAAGAAGAAAAAAAAAACTGTTAAAAAATAAACTCAGGCATTCATTTCAGCAAGGTGGGAGGGTGACATAATCCTCTGTGCGCTCATACAGCAAAACACGTGTATCCTAAATTAACATCTCGAGAACAAAACTCCAGGGATCACATACAATTAAGTGTCTGCTGATGCATGGCAAAGCTCATTAAAACAGTTGCAACATGCGTGTTATATACACACGGATATTAAACACACACATTTCAAACTCCACAGAGAATATGACTCTGGAGGCTCAACGCTATTTTTCATTGTGGAAACAGGGCCTGCTCAGAAAGACCAAGGTCACTAGGGTTTGCATTTGAAATTTCACGGTTTAAATGCTAGTTGAATTTCTACGTTTTATAATACATACTTGAAAGCAAACGTTTAAGATCCTGTGATCGTCTAAAACGATCCTGTTTTATTCTATGTTAAAGATCCTGTAATACTTTTATTCGCCTGCAATATGCAAGTGCATTAAAACAAAGATTCCTAATCACCTGTTGTTGATTCAGGACTCTGAATAAATAAATGTCATTTAAAAATACACTTTTGATTATTTATATACACACACAGTGACTTTTACTGTGGCATGGTTGCTGGTACTCAAAACTGATGATTTCTTGGGATTTTCACACACAGCAATCTCTACAGTTTACAATAAAGAACCTCCAGTGAGCAGCAGTTCTGTACATATCGTATAAATGCCTTGTTGACGAGAGAGGACAGAGCAGAATGGCCAGACTTGACTAGAAGGCTACAACAACTCAAATACAGTGGTGCTTGAAAGTTTGTGAACCCTTTAGAATTTTCTATATTTCTGCATAAATATGACCTAAAACATCATCAGATTTTCACACAAGTCCTAAAAGTAGATAAACAGAGCCCAGTTAAACAAATGAGACAAAAATATTATACTTGGTCATTTATTTATTGAGGAAAATCATCCAATATTACATATCTGTGAGTGGATCTCAGAAAAAAGTGTTGTTGATGCTCATCAGGCTGGAATAGGTTACAAAACCATCTCTAAAGAGTTTGGACTCCACCAATCCACAGTCAAACAGATTGTGTACAAATGGAGGAAATTCAAGACCATTGTTACCCTCCCCAGGAGTGGTCCACCAACAAAGATCACTCCAAGAGCAAGGTGTGTAATAGTCGGCGAGGTCACAAAGGACCCCAGGGTAACTTCTAAGCAACTGAAGGCCTCTCTCACATTGGCTAATGTTAATGTTCATGAGTCCACCATTAGGAGAACACTGAACAACAATGGTGGTGTGCATGGCAGGGTTGCAAAGAGAAAGCCACGGCTCTCCAAAAAGAACATTGCTGCTCGTCTGCAGTTTGCTAAAGATCACATGGACAAGCCAGAAGGCTATTGGAAAAATGTTTTGTGGACAGGTGAGACCAAAATAGAACTTTTTGGTTTAAATGAGAAGCGTTATGTTTGAAGAAATGAAAACACTGCATTCCAGCATAAGAACCTTATCCCATCTGTGAAACATGGTGGTGGTAGTATCATGGTTTTGGCCTGTTTTGCTGCATCTGGGCCAGGACGGCTTGCCATCATTGATGGAACAATGAATTCTGAATTATACCAGCGAATTCTAAAGGAAAATGTCAGGACATCTGTCCATGAACTGAATCTCAAAAGAAGGTGGGTCATGCAGCAAGACAACGACCCTAAGCACACAAGTCGTTCTACCAAAGAATGGTTAAAGAAGAATAAAAGTTAACGTTTTGGAATGGCTAAGTCAAAGTCCTGACCTTAATCCAATTGAAATGCTGTGGAAGGACCTGAAGCGAGCAGTTCATGTGAGGAAACCCACCAACATCCCAGAATTGAAGCTGTTCTGTATGGAGGAATGGACTAAAATTCCTCCAAGCCGGTGTGCAGGACTGATCAACAGTTACCGGAAATGTTTAGTTGCAGTTATTGCTGCACAAGGGGGTCACACCAGATACTGAAAGCAAAGGTTCACATACTTTTGCCACTCACAGATACATTGGGGCAAAAAAGTATTTAGTCAGCCACCAATTGTGCAAGTTCTCCCACTTAAAAAGATGAGAGAGGCCTGTAATTTTCATCATAGGTACACTTCAACTATGAGAGACAGAATGGGGGGAAAGAATCCAGGAAATCACATTGTAAGATTTTTAATGAATTAATTGGTAAATTCCTCGGTAAAGTAAGTATTTGGTCACCTACAAACAAGCAAGATTTTTGGCTCTCACAGACCTGTAACAACTTCTTTAAGAGGCTCCTCTGTCCTCCACTCGTTACCTGTATTAATGGCACCTGTTTGAACTCGTTATCAGTATAAAAGACACCTGTCCACAACCTCAAACAGTCACACTCCAAACTCCACTATGGCCAAGACCAAAGAGCTGTCAAAGGACACCAGAAACAAAACTGTAGACCTGCACCAGGCTGGGAAGACTGAATCTGCAATAGGTAAGCAGCTTGGTGTGAAGAAATCAACTGTGGGAGCAATTATTAGAAAATGGAAGACATACAAGACCACTGATAATCTCCCTCGATCTGGGGCTCCACGCAAGATCTCACCCCGTGGGGTCAAAATGATCACAAGAACGGTGAGCAAAAATCCCAGAACCACACGGGGGGGACCTAGTGAATGACCTGCAGAGAGCTGGGACCAAAGTAACAAAGGCTACCATCAGTAACACACTACGCCACCAGGGACTCAAATCCTGCAGTGCCAGACGTGTCCCCCTGCTTAAGCCAGTACATGTCCAGGCCCATCTGAAGTTTGCTAGAGAGCATTTGGATGATCCAGAAGAGGACGGGGAGAATGTCATATGAAACCAAAATAGAACTTTTTGGTAAAAACTCAACTTGTCGTGGTTGGAGGAGAAAGAATGCCGAGTTGCATCCAAAGAACACCATACCTACTGTGAAGCATGGGGGTGGAAACATCATGCTTTGGGGCTGTTTTTCTGCAAAGGGACCAGGACGACTGATCCGTGTAAAGGAAAGAATGAATGGGGCCATGTATCGTGAGATTTTGAGTGAAAACCTCCTTCCATCAGCAAGGGCATTGAAGATGAAACGTGGCTGGGTCTTTCAGCATGACAATGATCCCAAACACACCGCCCGGGAAACAAAGGAGTGGCTTCGTAAGAACCATTTCAAGGTCCTGGAGTGGCCTAGCCTAGCCAGTCTCCAGATCTCAACCCCATAGAAAATCTTTGGAGGGAGTTGAAAGTCCGTGTTGCCCAGCGACAGCCCCAAAACATTGCTCTAGAGGAGATCTGCATGGAGGAATGGGCCAAAATACCAGCAACAGTGTGTGAAAACCTTGTGAAGACTTACAGAAAACATTTGATCTCTGTAATTGCCAACAAAGGGTATATAACAAAGTATTGAGATGAACTTTTGTTATTGACCAAATACTTATTTTCCACTATAATTTGCAAATAAATTATTTTAAAAATCAGACAAAGTGATTTTCTGGATTTATTTTCTCATTTTGTCTCTCATAGTTGAAGTGTACCTATGATGAAAATTACAGGCCTCTCTCATCTTTTTAAGTGGGAGAACTTGCACAACTGGTGACTGAGTGACTAAATACTTTTTTGCCCCACTGTATGTAATATTGGATCATTTTCCTCAATGAATAAATGACCAATATTTTTGTCTCATTTGTTTAACTGGGTTCTCTTTATCTACTTTTAGGACTTGTGTGAAAATCTAATGTTTTAGGTCATATTTATGCAGAAATATAGAAAATTCTAAAGGGTTCACAAACTTTCAAGCACCACTGTACCCACGCTTTACAACTGTGGCAAGGAGAAAAGCGTCTCACAATGCACAGCACTTTTGAAGCTCGAGGTAGATGGGCTACAACAGCAGCAGACCACATCGGGTTGATGTGAAAATTAAGCTCTCAAGCTGTATCTGCATGACTTTATGCACTGTGCTGCTGTTGCTACATGATTGGCTGATTGGATAATTGAATGACTTTTTCCATGTACATTTTTTGTGTAGTCTTGGTGATAAATGAGGTATGCTAATTAGCAAATGGTTCTTGTCACATGCAGTTCATCTCCTGAGTGTGTGGATGTGGACTGTTCGGAACATGTCATCGTGTTGCTCTTAGGCATGCAATGATTCAACCAATTCATGATTCGAGTCATACTGGGCTCATGATTTGATTTTCCCACCATATTTTTGAAAAGAAAAAAAAAATTTAAATGAACAAAATTCTATTACTAAAAAAAAAAATGCAACATTTATTTTCCTATTCTTGATCAACTTATTCATTTTGTTAAATTAAATAAAACCTTGTTACATTTTTTAAAATAACCAACAATAATTATTTACACTACATTTGTAAAAGATGGAGTAAAATAAATATAATAGCCTAGTAATTAAAATATCCCTTTTATTAAAAATGAAAAAAGTTTATTATATTAAGAAAAGGCCTTTGTTATTAAGTTATGAACATTTCCTCCATTTTTCTTCACCTTTCAGCAGTCTGTAAAAACAGAGCAGCATTTTTTGTTAAATCTATTTGTAGTCAGTCGCACAACAGCTCTTTCCCATTTTAATTCAAGATGTTTTGTGCGTTTTTGCAGTATTAGAACTGTTACTTACACCTATGGTGAAGTCACGTGCATTCCCGTCATTTATGTAATTCCGCCCTATGCTGTCTTCACAACGCAACTGCAGCTAGGAAAAACAGATTACGCAGCTTGATAATCGTGATTAATTTTTTATTTCATCAATTCGAATCATCATAAATTTGTATCACAATTTATCATCACACAATACATCGTCACATGACTGGTTACTCTCGTTTTAAAATCTATTTTACGTTGAAGTTCAATATCAGAAACCACCAGTAATTGATTTTCTATTATTCCTGAGCTGTTGAATCAGGGCCAAGTACAACTAAACTTGCGAGACATTTCCAACCCACACCATGGGATCCTTAGCGTTTACTTTTTTCACACTTCTTCACACTAATTTGCATAGAGCTGAGAAACTCTCAGTTTAAATGTTGCTTGTTGCTCGGGTGCGGTGTCGCACACTGCTGCTGCCAGAACCGTGGATTTATGTTATGATCTTGCATATAAAATACCATCACAGTGTAAAACTGCATTTCAGAAAGCAAACGGACATACAAAAGTCCTGCATAACTACAAACTTCAGTGCATCTCAGCAGAAAAGCACAATACAAACCCCAAAGTCTGACTATTTAACCACACCTCGCTTTCAGGAGTGTGATTTCGGCCGATGTTCAGCATAACCGCACTCTTGCTCATGCGATATTGCTTAAATACTCTCTGATCAACATCAGAGCTGCAAAAAAAAAAAGATACAGTGATGAAACCAGTGTTAAACCATGCTAAACAATTTAAGTCCTCTCAAGAAAAAGCTATTCAGCTGAAATTTTAAATCAGAATACTGTCAAGGACAAATTCTTATCCCCTCATAGTATGTTTGCTTATAACATCAAGATTTGTTGTAAACATAAGCAAGGTGATTAAAACCTCTTTACGAGCTGAGCTAGGTCTAACTAAATAGTGCTGTAAACTCTGACAGGACTCGCACGCACAGTGCTCCTTGCGTGTGCAAAAATTTGACAGGTGATGTAACATTCTTGCAAATGAAGATTTCCGTTCTGATCGGCAACGAATTCATTAGGATCTGTGTGTGTAAACATAGCCGTGGCCATTTATAAACCCATGTGATAAATTAAATGGGCTGTAAAGGAACAGAGCAGCTTCAACTACTCACTGGCCTCCTTTCAGCTTTCTTCAGCAAATAATTACATGAGAACTGAGAGCGAGGAAAAGAGTAAAGAAAAAGGAGCGTGGAAGAGGAAGAAGCAATGACATATTGATGTCAGGAGAGCAGAGAGGAGGTGGAGGTCACCTGAGAGGAGAGGAGAGGAAAAACGCTTCCGTCATGGCCGAGCTACAGTGATCATCAAGGACACTCACTAGAAGCTGCTGTAAATAGGCCAACTGAGCCGTCAGTATCTGGGACGGTACGATTAGATAATCCAGAAACTGCCTCTTTTCTTTCCTTTTACCATCCCCATAAACTATACACCTCTCTAGAAGAGCATGGAGTGATGAAAACAGTCAAGCACAGGCATGCATAAGGTTTCTATGGCTAAAAATGATACGAGCAACCAAAATTAAAACGTGTAATTTAATTCTTATTTAACTGACTCGCTATCAACATGGAGATTTCACTACAGATGTATTATTAATTATTGGTCAGTTCTAGTTAGGGTTCTGAACTAGAACTAAAACATCAAATCAAATGTCCCTTCCCACGCCATGTGGCGCATAGGGCGGCACCGATCTCCGTTTCGTAGCCCTCGGCCTCTTGCCTATTACATAATTAGGGTTACAGTGGGGGGCTAGTCCTCTGGTAACCGCGAGAGTTTGACTCCCAACTCGATCTGTATTGCAACATGCCTTGCCAGACGGCGTCATTTTTATGATAGTTTTTGGTATGACCCGACCGTGAGTAAAACTCGCGATCTCCCGATCGAGAGGCGGACACGGTAACCACTAGGCCAACTCACGGTAGAACTAAACCATGAAAAAAAAAAAAAAAAGTGTTTAAACAAAGACAGACCACTGTTTTGTTGCTCCAACCTGCTGTGATGCTTTTTTTTTCCTGCACATTTCTAAATATTAAAAACCACTGCACACTGAATGACGAAACCAAAAACGACCCCCAAATTCAATTTGACTGGTCAAAATTAATTGCATGACCTAAAATCTGATTTGAACGTTCATAGAAATGTGGCATGAATCGAATTGAAAAAGAAAAATCAAACTACATGGAATCTTTTATGCGTAAATTGAATAAGTCAAGAAATCTGATTTGAGCTGCCTGATTTGATTTGTGAAAAAAGGAAAAAAAAAAACAAAACAAATAAAAAACCATGTCTTTGTGAAGCTGCACTATAACTTATTTAGGTTATAACTACATTTTATTGGTCGGGGCAATTTGACCAGTTAAGGGATGTGTGGTCAGTCATATGGATGACGAGTAAAACTTTGGCAAGGTTTTGTCCGACTGTTAATTCTAGATCAGAGTTGTAATGGTTAACTGTATGCTGCGAAAGCAAACGCAATTGCGTGCTGTACACCTGGCTCGGCTCTATAGTGGCCTGTCTTTATCTACACCTTTTGTATTTTGTTAACCATGTGTCCTGATCTGATATGTGAGGATATTCAACAGCTGAAACAAAATGTTCTAGGTCTACTTTTTTTTTTTTTTATGCCACATCATCTGACAATTCTGCTACATTCCCACACAAAACTAATTCGTAGCTTCTCTTTCATTAATTAGGACAGGACCAATAAACTAAACTAAAATTTCCTGATGTGTTTAAAGTGGGAAAAATAATGAAAGCAGCTTCTTGGGAATTTCAAACGAGAGTCGCAATGCAGGTTGAAACCGTGCACTTCTAAACATCACCACGAGATGGCCGCTTTAAACACTTCAGTGGATTTGAATGCAGACTCTCAGCAAGAAGATGCCAGGATACTTATTCCCTGCCAACTGTTGATCTCTGTATCTCACACACCTTATGTACAAATCAAGATTTTTCTGTGTACATAAGAATTCAAGAGCCTCTTGCAAACATACATGCTTATAAATCCTGAGCAACTAAAATGATTTAAACAGGCTCTAATAGGCATGCGAGAACTTACTGAACATCACAAAACACCATTTCAAGGATATTATTAGACCAGATCACACTAGTTTAACTCATGCTCGCCTGAGAAGCAGCATCTTTTACAGAACACATCAAAGAAAAGCCAAAATGCTCAGAGAAATCAAGTGCACATGAAAATCAAACAGAAGATGGTTAAATGAAAAATGGAGCATGGGGGGGGGGGGGGGGGGGGGGAATAGAAGAAGCAGCCTTTGTTGGGGGTGATACCTTAACTCCATCCAATGGATTATGTATAACAGTGGTCTGAGCTTCCTAAAGACACATAGGAGGAAAAGAATGGATGAGGGATGTGAAATAACAGGGAGGAAAAAGGATGACAAAGATGAGAACAAAAGCACGGGGGTGGATGGGTGTTGAACATTGTCAAAAATGGAATAAAAAAATGCACATCGTAACAAAGACTGATTGAGGATCTGTCAAACTTTCAGTCTTTTCATACATCCAAACAACTGTTATAACTATAACACAGACTTAAAGTTAATAATACTAATCTGCCAATTTGGACACTGGATTCGTTTAAGGTGAGAGATTTATTACCCCTGCCACTACAGTCATGGCAGAGCAGGATCGGATTTGCTTCGGTTCGATCTGATCTATTAAACTTTTCTTTTGTGGTTTGCGTCAGAGATCATCTCCTAGCTCTCCTTTCCTCACTAATCCCCAGGAAGTCATATTTCTCCAATGACCAATCAGCAATTAGTCGCCTTTTAAAGTATGATGCTGTCATTGGCATGACAACCGTCGCTCTGGGCAACTGACCACCGGTGATACCTGGGGGTGGAGTTGGGAGAGGGGGAGGAGCTGGATGCTGGCTAAAAATGAACAAAGAACAAACACTATGCATTCTGTAGCCACATCTGAAATCACTACACACATTTGCAAAAAGACTTTATAAATATCATCTCTCTGTTTCACTGCACATCAATGAGGCATTCCTAATGTCCTGGATAGAAGATAGCAGTTCGGAGAGGAGCTGCTGTCTTATTGGTTGCCAGGCAGCACAGGAATTATGTTTGCAGCTTAAAAATTTCCTAAGCCTCTGAGCATCCGGGAGCTCTGACCTCACACCCTCTGCCTCCATCAGCACAAGTCTCTGACTGTAACTCACAGTGTGGCAAGTAGGCTTAACATACTACAATATTTTAGACTACAGCGCTGTTGAATTCTCAAATCTGATTGGTCTACTCTGACAGTAGCCCCTGCTGTGATTTAAATCACAGGTTTATATTAATGCGCGGCGGCACGGTGGTGTAGTGGTTAGCGCTGTCGCCTCACAGCAAGAAGGTCCGGGTTCGAGCCCCGTGGCCGGCGAGGGCCTTTCTGTGCAGAGTTTGCATGTTCTCCCCGTGTCCGCGTGGGTTTCCTCCGGGTGCTCCGGTTTCCCCCACAGTCCAAAGACATGCAGGTTAGGTTAACTGGTGACTCTAAATTGACCGTAGGTGTGAGTGTGAATGGTTGTGTGTGTGTCTATGTGTCAGCCCTGTGATGAGCTGGCGACTTGTCCAGGGTGTACCCCGCCTTTCGCCCGTAGTCAGCTGGGATAGGCTCCAGCTTGCCTGCGACCCTGTAGAACAGGATAAAGCGACTACAGATAATGAGATGAATGAGATGAGATATTAATGCGCTTGTTCTAACACATAATACATAACTGTTTCTATAGTAACAGCTCATTCACAAGGACTTGTATAGTGGACTATCTAATGCTAATAATATTTGGATTAAATTATTGTCATTAAGGAGATGTTTATTTTTCATTTATGGAAGGAGTCTCCAGCGTCAGCATTTTGTAACAGTAAATTTTCCACCGTGGGAAAGTATTCAGGACGGATGACTTGGATCTTTCTGGTTTCTCTTTAACATCACAAGCCAACTTAAAATGTTGCACACTGGGTCATTTCACACCGTGGTATGTGTTATTGCTGACATGGATCATGTCCATCCATCCATCATCTATACCGCTTATCCTACCGAGGGTCACGAAGGAGCTGGAGCCAATCCCAGCTGACTTTGGGCGAGAGGTCATCCATCTATCGTAGGGCTAACGCGGACAAACAGATATTCACACCCACACTCACACCTATGGGCAATTTAGAGTAGCCAGTTGACCTAATCCGCATGTGTTTGGACTGTGGGAGGAAACTGGGGCACCCAGAGAACACGCAAAGTCTACACAGAAAGGCCCCAATCACCCAGTAGGTTCAACTTCAGAACCTTCTTGCTGTGAGGCATCAGTCCTAACTACTGCATCAGCATGCCACCCGTGAAACATGCCCTAAAACTAATAGAGCTATGTAAAGCTACCAGGCTGTCGAACTGATCCTCACTCTAAAACAGTTTTTTTAGATATAAAATATAACAGAAATGTGAAGGTGTGCCATCATTTCATAATGTAGTTCATGTACTAGTTTCCATGCAAAGTTTTATTTCCTGGCTCTAAAAGTAAAGAAAATATTTGACACGACCTTTAAGCTCATGTTTAACAAATCATTAGATAGTTTAACGAAGCAGCTTTCTCTGAAAACATTAGGTAGTTATGTTAGCTGGCTAGATTTATTGGCAACCATTTTTTTAGGCAATAAAGGTGACTTTTCACTCAAATTTAAAACAAACAAACAAACAAAAAACACTCGACATAATATGTCTAGAAGAAAGTGCAAGAATGACGAATTCCTCCGATCAGCACACGGCACGTTTCCAAGTGTGACGAGTGCTGCCCTTGTGAAGTTTTATTTTGAATTCATGTCATGTACTTGTGTTTACGTTACCATCTGCTTTAGTTTCTCTTCAGTCCTGTAGCCAACTCTGTCCTGTTTACGATATGTGACCCAACTGTGTTCACCTGTGCTGTCCTAAGCCCTTAATTAGTATGTCCATTTACTGTATACCCTGATCTATCAGCGTGAAACGTCTCATCGATTGTCTTTTCCCCCCCGACCTTGTCTTCAGTCTCTGTGCTTTTTTGCGTGTTCATGTTTTCGATGTTATATTGATTATCCCAGCTGAACATTGTCCGCCTGTGTTCCGAACCATGCTCCAGACGCTGATAATGATTTTCATCTGTTTTGTCAATGACGCTTTAAAGTGCATATCACGGGTAAATTCAGGAGCAAGATCAATGTAATTCTCCTATTTTATATTAAACTTTGGTCAAATATCTGTAACATTCTGCATTTTCTTCAATTTTTTTTTTACCATGCGCAATACCAGAAAAATTCATTTGAAATCAAGCCATTTGAGGCGAATTGGTCCGCCTCTGAAAAAAACTTGGCATTTGAATTTCCCGGGAAACATTGATTTTCGTGACGTCACGTGTGGGACGCCTCCTTCTGAATCCTACGTCAGCGCTGGTTTGTTTATGAGAAAACGACCTGGTGGTTTTCTGCAAATTTCTTCAACGTTATCACGTAATTATTAAAATGGTTAACAGATGTATCGTAGGAGGGTGTAGCAACACCAATCTTGATGGGATTAGTACTCATCGTTTCCCAAAAGACCGGACAATGAGAGAGAAATGGGAGCGCTTGGTCTACACAGGCTGTGCACTGAAACCGTGTAAAGCTCGCGCAGCCTGCTGGTGCTTCCACAGATAACATCACGATTCTGGCTCCAGACTCCCTTGGGATTTTTCCAGACGTGTTTTGTTATTTTATTTTTTTCTGCTGTAGACACATGGCCTTGTGCAAAATTACTCTTCTGGATGAGTGTGTAAAGGGACATTCCTTCATATAAAAAAAACCCAAAATTGGTCCAGAATATGCCCTTTAAGTTATATTTTTTGACCTTTTGAAATGAAATAATACAATAAAATACCTCCTGCATATTTCCTATACAGGAAAAAAAAAATGTTCAAAGATTCAATGGGAGACACTTACTTCTGGTGCATCAACAGTGCACACTTGTCACTAAGATTTAATTAAATATATCTAGGGATGGGCGGCACGGTGGTGTAGTGGTTAGCGCTGTCGCCTCACAGCAAGAAGGTCCTGGGTTCGAGCCCCAGGGCCGGCGAGGGCCTTTCTGTGTGGAGTTTGCATGTTCTCCCCGTGTCCGCGTGGGTTTCCTCCGGGTGCTCCGGTTTCCCCCACAGTCCAAAGACATGCAGGTTAGGTTAACTGGTGACTCTAAATTGACCATAGGTGTGAGTGTGAATGGTTGTCTGTGTCTATGTGTCAGCCCTGTGATGACCTGGCGACTTGTCCAGGGTGTACCCCGCCTTTCGCCCGTAGTCAGCTGGGATAGGCTCCAGCTTGCCTGCGACCCTGTAGAAGGATAAAGCGGCTAGAGATAATGAGATGAGATGAGATGAATATCTAGGGATGGGCGGCACGGTGGTGTAGTGGTTAGCGCTGTCGCCTCACAGCAAGAAGGTCCGGGTTCGAGCCCCGTGGCTGGCGAGGGCCTTTCTGTGCGGAGTTTGCATGTTCTCCCCGTGTCCGCGTGGGTTTCCTCCGGGTGCTCCGGTTTCCCCCACAGTCCAAAGACATGCAGGTTAGGTTAACTGGTGACTCTAAATTGACCGTAGGTGTGAATGTGAGTGTGAATGGTTGTCTGTGTCTATGTGTCAGCCCTGTGATGGCCTGGCGACTTGTCCAGGGTGTACCCCGCCTTTCGCCCGTAGTCAGCTGGGATAGGCTAGGCTGACACTTGCACGATTCCGTGGCACGCATTGGCACGACTCGAGTCGTGCCAGTGCGCAAACTAGTCGTAAACTGGCGTGAAGTGTGCGTAAACCCATCGTGACTGCGTGCCATGTCAGGACGAGAATTTTGAAATGTTCAAAATTTTGGTCACGACAAAATTTCGCGACCGGGTCATGAACTATGCGCAAACTGTTCGTGATCTCGTCGGGACGATGCGGGAGGATGCGTGCCAGTGCGTGGAAGTGCGCGCCATGCCACGACTGTCACGAACTGCCACGAATAGTTCATGAACAGCTCACGTCGAGTTCACGAGTAGTTCACAGGGGTGATAGTGTTCCGGCGCCGCGCCGGATTTCCGGCGTACCGTGGCTGGGGAAAAAAAAAAAAAAATGTAGTTCGCCCATTGTCCTGTGTCATTCTGAGATGCGCAGATAGACAGTAAAGGGAATTCCGAATTCCCTTTACTGTCTATCTGCGCATCTCAGAATGACACAGGACAATGGGCGAACTAGATTTTTTTTTTTTTTTTTCCCCAGCCACGGTACGCCGGAAATCCGGCGCGGCACCGGAACGCTATCACCCCTGCGTTCACGACATGTTCACAAATTGGTGCGCGTCGCAGCGTGGCCGTGCCTTCCCACTGACACGGTCACGCATTGATGGCACAAGCAGTTCACGACTAGTTTACGCACTTCACGAACAGTTTGCGCATGGCACGAGCAGTTCACGACGAGTTCACGACTACTGTGCGACAATGGCGCTCGCGTCGGTGCGGGGGTATATATAGGGCTTCCCAGACACTTCTCGCCATTCGCAATTTTTTTTCTTGCTTTTTTCTTTAATGTCTTTTATTTTCTATTCCTTCATTACTTTTTTTTTTTGGGGGGGGGGGGGGGGGGGGGGGGGAGTTTCGTTTCTTTTATTTCAAAAATGGAACAACTGTGGATGCAGCTCATGAAGCTACTACCATCCTTTCTTGCCAAGGGACAGCACCAGCAGGGGACATGTAGTAATGTGACAGGTAGTCTCGCTGATCCTTTGCATCCTTCTGGGTATGATGGCCGGTTAGAGGCAGCAGCCCCTGCAGGTGTCGGTCAGTCCTCCATCCACCAGGGATCAGATCATGTGTGTCCGGATCTTCGCGGTCCACTTCTGAAATTGCGTGTGGGTATCTGATGAGGATGAGGTTGTGCATGACACAGGCGTGCCCAAGTCGGCACGACACCGTCCGAATTGCGCAAACTCGTCGTGCCAATGCGGGAAGTGCGTAAACTATGCGCAAACTATGCATGAACTCGTCGTGCCAGTTCGTGAATGTGGACGGGCATGCATTCGTGAACTCGTCGTGAACTATGCGTGAACTAGTCGTGAACAGTGCGGGAGCCTCCCAGTTCGTGCCCCAAAATGGCACGACTTGCCACGACAAAATCGTGGCCAAAAGTCGTGCAAGTGTCAGCCTAGGGATAGGCTCCAGCTTGCCTGCGACCCTGTAGAAGGATAAAGCGGCTAGAGATAATGAGATGAGATGAGATATCTAGGGATCAGATTGAGTCAGCTCTAATGAATCGACCTGAAGGGGCACCATACAGTATCAGTGGGTAAAAAGGCTTGTTCTGTATGGGTTGGGTAAACCTATCTGCACCAACAAGCAGGCGAAGCAACACACACAGCATTAAAGGGCAACTATGAGAGATCCTAAAAATATGCTGATGTATTACACCACGTGTTGGTGTGGCTGTACAAGTCTGAGTGCTCGTCATTCTTCCAAGCAGAGTTCACGCCGTGATACTCAAGCACGAGCCTTCCGAGGCTTTGCAGCAGTGCGTGCACGCATGTGCGTCTGTGTTTATGTGAGCTGACTTGCTGAAGGTTCAGAGTTCACCCTGAAACACTCCTCTGCATTAATCCAGGGCATCAACATCAACTACTGCAGCAGATCATTACACATTCATTACTGCAAACACACTCACCGTCCAGCTGTCTCTCGACAGGCCGGTTTTATAAAATAAATGCAAACTCGCATCAAACCTGATTATTCTTATGATATATCCACTATGTTTCAGTGCATTTCTTGTGTACGACTTGATGTGGATGAAAAAACGCCGACATATTAAATGAAAATATGCCAAAGGAAAAATTTTATAAACAGTAAGCATTGGAATAAGGCAAAAAGAGCACCGCTTCTCTCGGGAATGAAGACACGCATTTAAAGACCTACAGTTTCTGAAAAACACCCTGAGACAAACTCGGCATCCTGATTGCACACAGAGATCCGCTGGGTTTGGTTCATGCTGCAAGTTCAGTGTCCAGGTTGACAAGTCAGATTTTACCCTCACCACTGGCTTTTTTAAGAAACGGTCTATTACCATATACCAGTTCCTTACTCCGGTGGTTCTCATCTCTTTCATGCCCAGTTGCGACTTTCCAAAAAATATAGGATTTCACAATATTCTAAAAATTACATTACAGCAAGCTGCATTATTTTACCTGCGCATGTGAACTACTCTGAAATCTCTTTGGCTGTATCATCCACTATTGTTGTAAACACGTTACACTGCTACCTCTACTGCCACTCCAAGAATATCCATAACTTGGTACAAACTCTTAGTTTATACATGTCGCGTCATCGGATTTTTGTACCAGATGCTCCGTTTGCAGAATGCGTAGAAACAACGTTGAAAAGCGTGCGATATTTCGCACCGTTTTCGCTGGCTGATCTAGTAACTATCAATGACTAATCACCTCGATAGCACCCCTACGGGATCCATTTACCACTTTTAACATCATCCATGACTGTGTTGGACTGAGGCTGGTTCTAGAGGACTCAAGACGGGGACTCGTTTTAAATTACTACCATGTACAGTTTTCAGCGTAAATGAGCACACCCCCTTTGAAAAGTAACATTTTAAACAATATCTCAGTGAACACAATTTCCAAAATGTTGACAAGACAAAGTTTAATATAACATCTGTTTAACTTATAACGTGAAAGTAAGGTTAATAATATAATTTAGATTACACATTTTTTCAGTTTTACTCAAATTAGGGTGGTGCAAAAATGAGTACACCCCACAACAAAAACTACTACATCTAGTACTTTGTATGGCCTCCATGATTTTTAATGACGGCACCAAGTCTTCTAGGCATGGAATGAACAAGTTGGCGACATTTTGCAACATCAATCTTTTTCCATTCTTCAACAATGACCTCTTTTAGTGACTGGATGCTGGATGGAGAGTGATGCTCAACTTGTCTCTTCAGAATTCCCCATAGGTGTTCGATTGGGTTCAGATCAGGAGACATACTTGGCCACTGAATCACTTTCACCCTGTTCTTCTTCAGAAATCCAACAGTGGCCTTAGATGCGTGTTTAATCATGTTGGAAAAGTGCACGACGACCAAGGGCACGGAGTGATGGTAGCATCTTCTCTTTCAGTATGGAGCAATACATCTGTGAATTCATGATGCCATCAATGAAACGCAGCTCCCCGACACCAGCAGCACTCATGCAGCCCCACATAAGGACACTGCCACCACCATGTTTCACTGTAGGCACCAGGCATTTTTCTTTGTATTCCTCACCTTTGTGACGCCATACAGTTTTGAAGCCATCAGTTCCAAAAACATTTATCTTGGTCTCATCACTCCAGAGTATAGAGTCCCAGTAGTCTTCATCTTTGTCAGCATGGGCCCTGGCAAACACTAGGCGGGCTTTTTTGTGCCTGGGCTTTAGGAGAGGCTTCTTTCGTGGACGGCATCCATGCATGCCATTCCTCTGCAGTGTATGCCGTATTGTGTCACGGGAAATAGTCACCCCAGTTTGGCTTTCTACTTCTTTAGATAACTGCAGTGAACTTGCATGCCGATTTTCTTCAACCCTTCTCATCAGAAGACGCTCCTGTCGAGGCGTTAACTTCCGTGGACGACCGGGACGTCTCTGTGAGATGGCTGCAGTTCCATCTTTCTTACATTTTTGTACCACTTTTGCTACAGTATTCTGAGTGATAAGTCAAGCTTTGCTGATCTTCTTGTAGCCTTCACCTTTGTGGTGTAAAGAAATTATTTTCTTCAGGGAATTCTGAAGAGACAAGTTGAGCATCACTCTCCATCCAGCATCCAGTCACTAAAAGAGGTCATTGTTGAAGAATGGAAAAAGATTGATGTTGCAAAATGTCGCCAACTTGTTCATTCCATGCCTAGAAGACTTGGTGCTGTCATTAAAAATCATGGAGGCCATACAAAGTACTAGATGTAGTAGTTTTTGTTGTGGGGTGTAATCATTTTTGCACCACCCTAATTTGAGTAAAACTGAAAAAATGTGTAATCCAAGTTATATTATTAACCTTACTTTCACGTTATAAGTTAAACAGATGTTATATTAAACTTTGTCTTGTCAACATTTTGGAAATTGTTTGTGTTCATTGAGAGATTATTTAAAATGTTACTTTTCAAAGGGGGTGTACTCATTTACGCTCAGCACTGTAGTTCCTGTCCAGAACCGGAAATGAGTCAATGCTCGACAGCGTCCATTCATTGTACATGTACTGACCGATTCGGAGTCCTGGTCTCCATGTTTTCAACACTGCATGTTCAGAGGTTAGAAAGAATAAATACACATTATGACTGACTATCTTGTATCAACAATAGTTCTAGCTTTGTTGGTAACATTTTGTACAAGTTAGAAACAGAGCATCAGCGACTAATATTCTGACATAACTGGCAGCGGCAAAAATGAATTTGGCATGGTGCCAACCAATCAATGAGGCATCAAATTAAAATTACCTATAACTGTTTTGCAAATCCATAGTAAAAGTAGTGTCATTTTGGTCCACTTTAGACCTAGCTGAAACATCATGGACATTTTGAAGGCTTTCTGTCTGGAAAGTTAACCATTTTGGGTTGTGCGCACATGATTTCATGTCAGATTTACAGTAACGTCCCTTGGTCCAATTTCACTTTGGTTTGCATTTCCTGCATACGGAGGATTGATAGTATAATGCAGCAGGTACAACTCAAAATCCATACGCTGCAAAAAACTGAAAGCTGAATTTGAGGAGAAAATTCCTTACTACTAGTGAAATTATCTTGCTGCATGGACAGATCATTTTACTTGACAAGACATCTTGGAATAAGTTGGTTACAATCGAGAACTAGTTTTAATAATCTCAAAGTTGTCTTCTTCTTCTAATCGGAAATGCTAGCTCGTTTCAACTATATTCAAGATATTCTAACTTGCCAAGATATCATTTTTTGCAGTGTAGAAGAATGCAAGACACCAACTCAGATTATTAAAACTAGTTCTAAATTAAAACCAATTTATTCTAAGATGTCTTGTCAAGTAAAATGATCTGTCCATACAGCAAGATAATTTCAATAATATTAAAGAATTTTCAATTTTTCGCAGTGTAATCTGGGCATCTGGTATGAAAATCTGGTGGACTGACACACATAATGAAAACATGATTTTGCGCCAAGTTTTTAATGCATGTAACGCGGCTGTGACAAACCAGACGCTCGCGGATTGTCAAAGAACTCAAGGTTTTAATGAGCACAATAGAAAAAGAATGTATAAAAGAAAAGCCAGGCCAGGTCAATACCGAGAGATCCACGACAGTAACGAGGGCGAGACAAATCGTAGTCAGGAAACGGGCAAGAGTCCAAGAACCGGGAATCAGTAAATATGGCAATCAAAAAACACAGCAAATCGTAATCGGGAAACAGGCGATGATCGAAAAACCGGGAAGCCAGAGAAACGGGCGAACAAACACAAGGGCTAGGCAAAACGGGAAAAAAACGGAAGGCAAAAAGGGTCATACACAGGTAATCAATCAGAATAATAACGCTCAGTAGGCTCACGAAATGTTGAGGCAATACTGTGCAACGAACAAAACAAACAAAGGGGTATAAATACAGACATAAACAAAAAGGTACAGGTGATGGTGATTAGAACTCGGGGGAGCCACTCCTAGGAAGTGGCTCTGGCTTAAAAAAAATAATCTGGATCCTTCAGTGTTAAATAACTACAGGCCAATATCAAATCTACCATTCATCGGGAAAATCCTGGAAAAAATTGTCTTCAATCAATTAACTGCCTTCTTGATATCAAACAGCCGTTTTGATAATTTTCAGTCAGGATTTCGTGCCAATCATAGCACTGAAACAGCGCTGATTAAAGTTATAAATGACATGCGTCTTAATACTGATGCAGGCAAAACATCGGTCCTGGTATTACTGGACCTCAGTGCAGCTTTTGATACTGTTGATCACAACATACTGCTATATCGACTTGAACACTGGGTTGGATTGACTGGTAAAGTTATCAATTGGTTAAAATCATACTTAAAAGATAGAAGCTTCTTTGTTACCCTGGGAAATTGTTCCTCAACGTCAATGTCTTTGACCTGTGGTGTCCCCCAGGGGTCGATTCTTGGACCATTACTTTTCAACCTTTATATGCTCCCACTTGGGCAAATTATCAATAAAAATTCAATTTTGTATCACTGCTATGCAGATGACACCCAAATTTATTTTGCTCTATCACCTAATGATTATGCCCCCCTTGAATGTCTCTACCAGTGTATCGATCAAATCAATAGCTGGATGTCACAAAATTTTCTTCAGCTGAACACAGATAAAACAGAAGTAATTCTATTTGGAAAAAAAGATGAAAGACTCAGGATTACCACTATTCTTGACACAAAAGGGATTAAAACTAAAGAAATGGTTAAAAATTTTGGTGTTTTCATTGACAGCGAGCTAAACTTTGACAGTCGCATGAAAGCAATCACTAAAACGGCATTTTATCACCTAAAAAACATTTCCAAACTAAGAGGACTTATGTCAAAAAATGATCTGGAAAAACTAATACATGCCTTCATCTCTAGTAGGGTTGATTACTGCAATGGCCTTTTCACAGGCTTGCCAAAAAAGACCATCAAACGACTTCAGCTGGTTCAAAATGCAGCAGCGAGGGTTCTCACACGAACAAAAAGAACAGAGCACATTACTCCAATTCTAAGGTCCCTTCAGAATTGACTTTAAAGTATTGCTGCTGGTGTACAAATCTCTAAATGGTACAGGGCCCAATTACCTCTCTGATATGTTGCAGCGGCCTAACCCAATCAGATCTACCAGATCGAAACAGAAAAATTTACTATTAAAACCAGTTGTTAAAACAAAGTGTGGTGAAGCAGCTTTTAGCTACTATGCAGTACAGCTATGGAACCAACTGTCAGAGGACATTAAAAATGCTCCTGCTGTTGGCAGCTTCAAATCTAGGTTAAAGACCAAGCTGTTTTCAGATGCTTTCTGTTAAATAATTAATATTGTCTTCTTTACATTCTTTATAATCTTTACTTCTCTGCATGTTTTAAATTTACTTTAACTTTATCCTATTTTATTCTTTATTCTATTCTGCTGGGTTTTTTTTTTTCTTTCTCATCTTATTTGAACTACTACTTCATTTTATTATTTTATTTTTACTATTGTTTAATTCTTATTATTTTCTTTTAATTTCTTTTAATTATTTTAATTAATTGTTTTAGAATAAAAATTATTTTATGTAATTTTATTTCTCTATTGTTTATTGTTTTTGTTTTTACTTCTGTAAAGCACATTGAACTGCCATTGTGTATGAAATGTGCTATATAAATAAACTTGCCTTGCCTTGGGTTGACTGACGGAGTGCACGTGGTAGTGACTGGTGTGTGAGGGGGATTGTGGGAAGTGGAATCCTGAGTGTTGGATGAGCCCGGGAGCGTGACAATACTCAATTAATGCCATGAAACCGACCACGTGGTAAACTATCATACTGTGCAAATTTCAAACACACAATTCCTCTACTGTTATAAAAAAAAAAAGGCCAAGATCAATAAATAAATATACATGATATGCAAACTGGAAACACGCCCATACCTTCCTGGTATCACAAATGGCTAGTTAGGTGCTAGTGAACTAGCTGAGATTTGCCACAGACATAAATGGGAAACATTTTCACACTATTCTCCTAGAAATCAAGAAGAGAAAGCGCTCACCAGCCAAAACCTCGTGGTTCTGACAACAGGGCTAATAAAGCAAAAGGACCCATCCACACACAAGTCACAAGCAGGATAAGAAGAACTAAGAGATGTAAAAAAAATAATAATAATAATCATAATAATAATAAAAAAATAAGTGAGGGGGAGGTAGGAGGGGTAAAGGAACAGAGTGACAGAGGAAGGAAGGAAGGATTAGAGAAGTAAATACCAGTGCAGGAGAGGGAAGGTTTCCTTTGGGGCTCGTGACTATGCTGTTTTTGGTGCTGTTGGTCTGGGGCTGTGCAGGGAAACACAACACACACAGGGTTAAAGAAGAATCAGGTTTAAAGTGATGGAGGAAGAGATCAGCATGCATTTCACACTCGTATACACCCGAACACACACATACTAACAGCCAGTCATTCCGTACGTGTGTGTTATGTGCATATGTGCAAAGTCAGAGGACCATCTCATGTGTGAGAAAAAGTTCTTCGGGGCAGTTAGTTGAGGGAAAGAGAAGTTAGACCATCATAAAAATGCATTCCTTGCTAATTATACATCAAA
Organism: Neoarius graeffei; assembly: GCF_027579695.1. Taxonomy (NCBI): domain Eukaryota; kingdom Metazoa; phylum Chordata; class Actinopteri; order Siluriformes; family Ariidae; genus Neoarius; species Neoarius graeffei. The sequence goes on along the minus strand of NC_083592.1, from coordinate 44,863,561 downwards.
AAATATATATTTTCCATTAGGCCAATTACACATAACAAGAACATAATTAATCATATCCTGATGCTTATTTACTCTGGCTCAAATAAAGCTGTCTGCTTGCCTCACTTCCAGCATTTCTCTATTCATATCTAACGCTCCCTTTCCCTCACAATGGAATATTAATTTCATTGAAAACAGTCATCATTAGCGAGGAAGACAGATGCTCAGAAAAGATGTTGACAAACCAACAGAAGCAAACGAAAGGCCAGACAAACAGATGCTCATTTATTGCACCATCAGCTCGAGACCACTAATAAGCACAGACGTTCCTGAAAGCAGGCTTTCTAGGGATTAGGAGCATGTAATGGACATGTAAAGCAGCAAGAAAAAGCATTGAGAGGAACAGGAAATATATAAAGTGACAAGCTCACACGCAGACAACTGGACACTGAGTGCTATCATAACACCACTGTTAGATAAAAACCTTCTAGACAAAAACAGGACGTGAACAAGAACACAACTACCAAAAGGCCCGCGCGAGCCGAGCACCAGACCTAAGAAAAAAGGGTAAAGATAGGTATCGAAGTGAATTTTGGACGTCGACCAAGGTGAAGGTCAATTCCGTGCTCCGTCCTTCCGTGTCTGCCTCGATTCTGATTGGCTAGTGATCGCTCCATTACAATAGCTTTGACGACGGTAATGTGAAATCCGCTCTAAAGTTTTAAGTCCGAGCCCAGCAGGACGAGCAGTGGTGCGATCCATAGGGCTGGGGTTTTCCGTAGTTGAGTATGCGTTGCGGGCGCGCCAGGGTTTTTCATCCTATGGCTGCTCGCTCGCACCCCTAACTGAGGATACTGGGTCCGTCTCAGAAACTGGTCTCTCATTTGGGACATTATGGTCAAAAAACAAATTTTCTAATTTTACTTTTTTTTTTTTTTGCATTTACCTAACACTCAATGTTTCTTTCGTCATGTTTAATAAGAATAAAGATAGTATCTTGCTTTATCTGGCCTCCACTGTGGAATTTTTTTTTATTACAATTCAAATGCTTTTGTAAAATAGATTTTCATATAAAATAACTACATCATGAAGAATTAAAGCCCCTCCTTCACAGATGAGTGAAAATATTGAATAAATTTCCTCTTTTTGATTGCTTGGGTTAAAAATGCCAAGTTATGATGACTGAATTGATTATTCACTTAAATATGAATAATATGATACATTTTGGGTATTTGATATGGCGAAATAGGACAATAGGACACAATGGAAAAATCAAGAACACACCGGAAAGATGAGAATAACGACGCTGGTAAAAGAACAGCGACTGTACCAGCTGAAGGTCGCGTGGGTCTCTGCTGCGGCGCGCGAGCAACGGGACATCACTACCACGCCGGACGGAGCGCGAGGCGGGGGCGGGGCAAAATAACTGGCCGTAGATTCTATCAGAAGTTGGATCTAAATTGACCATGGTTGCAAAATATTGGCCAAAAATACGCAAACACTACAAAATATGAAAGTAAGATGAAAAAGAAACATTCTATTGCCTTATACTGCAAGACTAAAACAAAACTGTCAAAACTCACCTTTTCAGTGATAACGTCCGAACAGATCACTCACGTAACAGAAAGACCGCAAATGGAAGCATGATCAACTTCTAACTGTTGGAGTGGAAAATTCCATTCTACACATGTAAATTGTTAATGCGTGTCCTTCCCCGCACACAAATAACACGCTACGGTAAAAAATAGACCACAACTCATTTTATAGCTCAGAAATTCATACAAGACCAGCTACCATTGTAACATATTCTGTAAGAAACCTATTCTATATAGGGTATTAGGCAGAAAAAGAAATTTACCAGTCAAAAATAATATTTTATATAATCCTGATAAGTGCCGCAGGTGCGAAGACGAGCGCCGCAGGCGCGAAGTCCCTCTAGGGGGGTCTGGGGGCATGCCCCCCCAGAAAATTTTTGAAATTTAGACTTCATTTCCTGCATTCTAGGACATTTTCAGGGTGAAATGGCGTGTAATTTTTGATCAGAAATATTGCATATTTTTACTTTGTATTTTTTTCAGTTTCACTCCTGAATGTATCAGATGTATGTATGGTGTTTGATTTGGTAACAAAAGTGAAAAGAAAATAAACAACAATGAATTGTATATAATCTTTTGATCTAGTTACAGTATTTAATAAAAAAAAAAAAAAACAACAGTATTCTATTTTACCATACCCCAATGAACCCCCCTTGTTAATCAATGTATCACACATACCTTTTCTGTCTTTTTGTGGAAAAACGAATCAGTTTTTGTCACATTCAATTTGGGGCGTTTGTTGGGATTCATCTTGATCCAGAAGAGTGAGTCAGCAAAAAAAAAATGCGGTTCTCCCGCCAAGAAAGAGGAAACTACAACGCAGGGTGTTTGGCAATTTTCGACCAATCAGAATTCGCGATTTATTCAGTCCGCATGTTACAAGATTCAGTGCGGGCCAAAATGGCGGAAACGATGAAATATTCTGATTTTTCATTTCAAGTTTTCAGTATTTTTCGTATTAAACTGTGTTTCTTACGATTTGTAAATGATGGCGGAACCACACACGGACTGGCCATCGGGAGTAGCGGGAGTTTTCCCAGTGGGCCGGTGGTTCAGTGTGGGCCAGCGGAGAAAAAAAAAAAAAAAAACAGTTGCGCGCTGGCCTTTAATATGATAAGCAATGTTAACAGTTTCTTTAACAAACTGTTAACATTGCTTATCATATTAAAGGCCAGCGCGCAACTGTAATAAGCAATGTTAACAGTTTGTTAAAGAAACTGTTAACATTGCTTATCATATTAAAGGCCAGCGCGCAACTGTTTTTTTTTTTTTTTTCTCCGCCGGCCCACGCTGAACCACCAGCCCACCGGGAAAACTCCCGCTACTCCCGATGGCCAGTCCGTGTGTGGGCGGAACATAACTGGATTTATCGGATGACATGTGGGAGTATTCATGTGCGAAAATTTTCGGCATTATCGTCCGTTTCAGTATCCGTCTGTGTGTATACTTGCCCGTTGAAATCGGCAATTGCCCGTCAAATTTACGGGTGGACGGGTCTCTGCCTAATACCTTAATTCTATACCTAACTTTCAGCTTTTGTTTTAAAAAACAAAATCGCAGATTTATGACTAAATTTTTATATGGCGTAGTGATTTTAAGTTACTACTTTTGGTGAGGTAGTGACCTCGACCCTGAGGCTTTCCGTTTAGATCAAAACACACGATCGTATTGGTTTTGGGTCTGCGGAAAATGGAGTTACGACGGTGATCAAATACTTTGCATGATGTTTTATTACGGTTATGATTATTCTGTGAGCGCACCAATCCTTAGGTATATAAAGTTTCAACTTAAAATACAATTAGTGATAACTGTAGACTTTTCAGTGGACTACAACCTTTTAAAGGGACTGCGATGTAGTCAACCATTTATCATGTCCCAGATCAAGCCGCCATTTTTCCACAAATTTGCAGAACTTTTGCCAAATTCTGAATAGAGTATTCACATCAAAGATTTAATTTTACCTGTATTATTTCTTTTAGCATTTTATTTCAAATTAAAACCAACATCACCATTCAAAACCGTATAGTTTATTGACTGAGTATATTTAGTGGGCGACCCCCACAGTACCCAGTTTCTGATACAGACCCTACTATACGATACAGTGAACGTACTGGTATTGATTACAAAAGCCGGAAAAATTAAGTGCACTAGAGAGCAACATTTAATGTGCTCCTATAAAAAAATTAATTAAAAAATCCTAGTAAAAGTAAATGTATATCTATTAACTTTAAATTACTGTATTCAAATACATTGGTATAATATAGTTATAATTATAATATCTGTAGTCAATATAATTTAATCGATAACATGTTTTAATTTTTATCCAAGAAGTTTATCTCGTTCCTTACTTACTGTGACATCACATTGAAGCTAGTAATCGAATTCACGGCCGCACACTGAGGTGTGATAAATGAGGGCTAAAAATTAGGAGCGCCGCTTTTAGGCAGTGCCTAAATCTATTTTTTTCGCGGTCCGGTTTCCATCAAATTGCACGCTCCGATTGGCTCGCGAACGGTCCGGAATCCTACAATCTGGACCCCGGTTACGGACTTTTGGCGACTCCCTCATTCACAACAACAAACATAGTAGCAATTTTTTGTCAACATTTTTGTCGCTGAGATCAGGGAAGTGATCTAGATCAAGTTTTCTTTCCAGAAAATTCCGAGCTGACGTAGCTCGTCAAACAGGTTTCTGACGAACTTGTAGCAGGTTTGTTCTAAATATGGTTTCCCTTTCGGGCGCTCTCATTTTCTGTTCGAATTTGGTAAAGAAAATAATAAACATATTATTTACCAGCTTAAGGTCGGTCCGTATCGTGAAATACCGTGACCTCGGCCTTGAAAATACTGACCGAGGCCTCAGTATTTTCAAGACCTCGGTCACGGTATTTCACAACACGGACCTCCCAGCTGGTAAATAATATTAGTTAAAATACACTTTCCTACACACTGCTATTCATATTAAAGCTAAATCAGAGTGTTGTCCAAATTTTGGATGGTTATGTTATACAAAACGATGTACACCTTTTTTATGGAAATTTTTTAAAAAGTCCTAAAAGAATCTTTTGAAAAAAAATTTAAACTGGACCGAAGTGTTAAGCTTTGTTTTTGATTTAAACACATTTGTGTAAATTGCGAAGTAACAAACAGAAATGTGAAGCAATACACTACAACAACAACAACAAAAAAATCAAACCAGTCTGGCAAAATATTTCTGAAATCCTTTCCAAAGGGCTGTATCAATCCTTCACTTCATCAGTGTTCATTACCAGTAAAGCATGTGTTTTATGGATTCACAGCCAGTTCCACAGTGTTTCCTCAGGTGCGCACAAGCAGGCCTCTTTGGTTTTGTATACTGCAGCATAATGTACACGACAGCAGCAATAAAGTGAGCTTAGATACTTAGAACTGAAGTAACGCTTTGCTAATATGCACTTTATGGACATTATGGCCTCTGTAGTTAAGTGTTGTTAATTTTGTCCACTAGCACAAACATACGCAAAGCTTTATTACAGACTGTTGAGACTCCACACAGTGGACTCAGCTAGCTTAATGAAAAGCTGACTTTGTTTATTATCATTATTTATGCACAGTATGTATAGTGTCGTACTGTTTTTTTTTATTTTCCTTTTCACTGAGCGTTGCAGGCGGCACGGTGGTGTAGTGGTTAGCGCTGTCGCCTCACAGCAAGAAGGTCCTGGGTTCGAGCCCCGGGGCCGGCGAGGGCCTTTCTGTGTGGAGTTTGCATGTTCTCTCCGTGTCCGCGTGGGTTTCCTCCGGGTGCTCCGGTTTCCCCCACAGTCCAAAGACATGCAGGTTAGGTTAACTGGTGACTCTAAATTGACCGTAGGTGTGAATGTGAGTGTGAATGGTTGTCTGTGTCTATGTGTCAGCCCTGTGATGACCTGGCGACTTGTCCAGGGTGTAGCCCGCCTTTCGCCCGTAGTCAGTTGGGATAGGCTCCAGCTTGCCTGCGACCCTGTAGAAGGATAAAGCGGCTAGAGATAATGAGATGATGAGACTGAGCGTTGCCTCTTCAAGGTCTAACGACAGAACACTCTGCACCGAAACATGTTTATCTTATCATACTCCTTACGTGCGTAGCAGATGTGCGTACAAGACAGCGATTAGACAAGAACCACTCAGCTTTAGAATTGATCACGCTCCTGGCGCGTGATCAGGGCATGTAATTGCAACGATGTAATGCAATAAATGTCTTCTTTTTAATCTAGTAAAGAATATATACAGATTTGAGAACAAAGGGAAGGTGTGAGGGGTGTGTCGAACTCTCATCACTTGTCCGTTTCTGCAATAGACCTTCTTTTCTCTTGCAAAAGGACAAGACTGGTGTTGGCGTTTGTTGTTTTTCCACGACAAGATACAGTTTTTAATAAATCATGTGTATTATTCTATCCACATTCACTGGATATGAGCAATCGTGCGCTCTCATTAGCTACTCTACTACTAGGCTATCAGCTCATATACCGTGAGTAGAGAAAAACAAAATGGCGGCGCGTGTTGCTGAACTAACCGAGGACGAAATAAAAACTCAACTCGAAAACAAAACTCTCAAAAAAAAGCGCAATAAAATATGGAATGAAAGTATTTGATGTGAAGAACGTATCTTTTTTATTTTTCAAGAATTATTATTATTATTATTATTATTATCTCATTTTTCACAAACTGCTCCTGTCGTTTTGCTGGATTGTTTACATTCTTCATCTTTAAGTATTAAAATTGGTTGAATTTTTTTTTAGACTGGTTCAAAAGCTCAAAGAAGTTTGAAAATGACATAACTGAAAATGTCCAAGGAAGAATTAAATGTCTAAAGCTATTCTATAGCTCGGCACAACAGCGAGATGGCACTTTCTGCGAAAAAACGACATTAAAGTCAATTTGTGCAGCCATCGATAGGTTTTTAAGAAGTCCACCTGAGCGGAAATGATTTTGTCAGATGTTTTGTATAAAGATTTTATTTATCGAATTTGCAAAAAATGTTTTATTTTTTTTTAAATGCTCTGTTTCTGAAAATCTCGTGAATGTGGATAGAATAAAAATGTCGTTAATAAAACTCATCGTACATGGCTTATAGCCAACTTGGTACTGCATGCCTCGTCGGCTATCAGCTCATGTACGACTTGATTTTGTGGAATAATTGTTAATTATTACTTTCTACTGTGAGCAGCACCACAGTGGAGTGTCTGGTAGCATTGTTGATCCTGAGACTGAATTTGATCATGAGCTCAGGTTGGTCTCCATGTGTTCTTCCCATGTCTGCATGGGTTTCCTCTGGTTTCCTTCGGCTCCCAAAAATGCTCAGTGGAGGACTAAGTCAAATAAATAGTGAATAAATAAGATATGAATGAGTGTGTCAATCTATGTGGATGATGCCATGCGTTGGACCAGGGAATACACCAGTCATGGTGTATTCCCACCTCAGGCTCAGTGTTTATTTCCATTTTCGATCCCCCCCCCATTTGAAGATAAATTAATCGTTTTAATCCCATTTTCACACACACATCCGTACTGATAATACTGGGTGATCATTTGCAGGCAAGATCAATACCGTCAAAACATTTTTGGAAAAGATCATGAGCAGCCAAGAGGCGAGTGCAGTGCAGTCCAGAGATACGTGTAGTTACTTAAGAGTGATTAGGAGACGAAGGTGGCGAGAATGAGTTAAGCTTAAATGCTCAGCTGAGTGAGGAAACCTGAGTAACAAGCAGAGGGCATCATTAGGCATTTATGAAGTGTGAAGTTCTTCTTACTTTTGCACAGGACGACTACAGCAAGACAGAAGGTATACTGTTCATTCGCCAGTGCAATCAAGAAGAAAGAGTATACACCACAGAGCCAGAAAAAGAAGAGGAAATCCAGTTTATGGCAGCAGGTAGAAAGTAGCTTTAGACTGCATGAAAATCTGGACCACGGTTCCTTCAGGATAGAGGAGAGAGGAATTCTAGGCAGGTTCAGGTGGTAGGCTGGTGGAGGCAAACGGGGGAAAGTGAAAAATAGGATAAAGGATCAAACAAATGAAGTAATGGTCTCACCATGTACTGAACGGTAGAGCTTGACTTCCTCTTCTGGAAAAAAGGAGAAATTGTGGTAAATTTCAAAAGAAAAAAAAAAGTCCTATAAAGAACCGTCCTAACCAAGTGTTTAAGTGACAACTTCGAGTAGGTGATGAATGGAAAACTCATCCATCATTAATTGAGGTAACAGGAAGCTTTGTGGAAATTTCTCCACACATCTGAAGCACCTGGTCTGAGGCGTGGAACAGGAGAGTGACGTAACCGGGACACTGGGCTTCAAGACATTACAGTCTGACTCATCTTTCAGGTGTTAAAGATGAGGAAATTGGATCGGAAAGAGGAATCAGGGAAAGAAAGGAGGAAGCAAAGGTGGGAAATAGGTGAGATATGGAGTTCTACTCGGAGGAGAATACAGAACCAAGTGTGTGTGTGGTACCAGCTTGTTTTTTTAAGCTATCGCCCTGCCCCATTGTGCAGTGCGTTTTCGTTCCAGCTAAACAGGAGCTGAATTCATTTAATAATAAGCGATCTTATTATTTACCAAAAGTACGTATAAAGTTCCGGTACTTTTAATATCACCTTCACAGGAGTTAAAGTTTGGAACTCTCTAGATCTCGCTGACAAACAGCTACCTAAAAGAGCATTCGAGAAAAAAAAACTATATATCAAATCACATTTTTTTTCTACCTATTGACAAGCCAATTCAATTCATACAAATAGCTCATTCTACTGCCAGCTTCTTTTGTCTAGTCTCATGGGTTTTTTTTCTTCTCCCCTTTGTATGTATGTGTGTTTGAAATATATTAGTGCTGTCAAGCGATTAAAATATTTAATCGCGATTAATGTCGCGACTGTCATAGTTAACTCGCGATTAATCGCAATTTAATCGCACATTTTTGTCACATGAAAAACCATTGTAATTCTCTTATCAGCATAAAAAAGTGAATGGGCTTGCTCACCGTTCGAACTACGGGGGTACTCGGGGGATCCGAGATCCCCTGAAACAGACATGAGATCCCTTGAAAACATGATTTGGGAAATGTTGAGGGCTCTCTAAAATATTGGCAAAATGATGTTTATTGACATAGCAATCATGTGTAACGGGAAGCATTTGCATATCCGAAGTGAGCGCGCGATGGAGAGCCGCGCTCTGAGACAAGCGCAAGCACCTCCCCCCAAGGGAAAATAAGGGACCCCCCCGAAAATATCGGCATAGTTCAAACACTGGTTGTACCAGTGTTTTTTTTTTTTTTATTGCAGAGCATAACACGTCTTGTCACAGCCACTGCAAAGTGGGGCTGGAGCCGCCGATGGGAAAACGATCGGAGCACCGTGGCTCTTCGGGGGAGGGCAGAGGACTCTGGCTGTGCGGGGCGTGGCATCATGTCACAGAGCGTTAATCTCGCGATAAAAAAATTATCGCCGTTAAAATTGAGTCAAGTTAACGCGTTAATAACGCGACATTTTTGACAGCACTAATATATATATATATATATATATATATATAAAATATTATATTTTATTATATCTCAATGCTCACTCCTCAGCCTAGGAAACCCTAGCTAGATTACCTTTCAAGTTGTTCTAGGGCTTCCTGCACCTCTTTCCAAATTACATTTGGTTTTAACTTACAGTTTATTGATATCTTTTTTTAAGTTATATTATATTTTAATTTTATACTAGTGCTTAGAGGTGTAAATAAAATGCTTGCTTGCATTTGTCTAATCGATTGTTTTTTTTTTTTTAATCTGAATTTATCTCCTAGTTGTTTGGAATGAAAACTTAGCCACTCTGGTCTAATAAAATTAGTGACCCGTGTCGGGTAAAAAAAACAAAACAAAACCAGGAGAACGTTACTTTACCTGTTCCTAAAGGGCTACTTCAGCAGAGCTGGCACAAAGGGAACTGAACCTTTAAGGTAGTTATGATTTTAAACTCGATGTACATATTTTCTGTGAGCACACAGAAATTACTCGTATCTGTCAAGACATGTAACTGTTCTTTCTGTAAAGGACACAGAGTTTGAATAAAATGAAGCGCTATATAATATTAACGATATTTGTGCTGCTTAGCTTCTATATCTGGAATCCGTTCTACCTGGATTAGATTTGGATTCGATAAAAATGAAGACAAAGACAGCGTCTAGATGTAAATGTCCAATTAGAAGGCATCAAATAAAAATATCAAATCTTTAGAAAAAGGGTTTTCGTAAGTGATCTCCTTTTGCACTTTGCGTTTTCCAGTCACTGGAGCAGCAGCGCAAAAGATGCTTTAAATTTGAATGCAGTGTTACATAAGCACCAACGCTGCATCTATCTGAATATAAAGCATGTGTACTGAGGAAAGAAACAGGAACTTTCAGATATTTGACAGCTGTGTGTGTGTGTGTGTGTGTGGGGGGGGGGGGGGGGGGGGGGGGGGGGGGTTTTGACCAGGGGAGGACCAGGTACATCTCTGATCAAACCAAGAGAAAAAAAGGAAGGAAAGCAGGAGTCATGAACAGAGAGAAAGAGACTGCGTGTGTAATGGCTGATGGAGGATGTGGGGGAGCCTGTTGCTAGGTGATGAGAGGAGCACAGCGATGCTATTTCTGTCACAGAGTTTCCAGGGTTCAAACTTGTGGCTATTCCTGGAACGAGTGTCATATTCCCATCTGAACTAGTCTTCTCAGCTGGCATGTGCACTCTTTTTCTCTCTCTCTGTCTCACACACACACACAGGAGCAAGGTACAACAGTGTAGCTGGTGTTCATCAGGGATATGGAGTAAAAGGTCAATGGTTGCTAGGATTACGGACTTAAATGATTACAGAAAATTAATGGGGCGTACCCTACTTGTAACTGTTTGTGTATACGTGTGAGTGTGAAGGCAAAAAAAAAAAAACCCACAAAACCCTGAGATAAAGATTTTCCTGTGCAAGGACTGTCTTTTAAATGTGAATGCCATCATTTTGCAAAAATCTTACATTAAATCTGACACTACAGCCTCTCACATTTAATCCTCCTAGATACAACCCACACTCTCTCACACATGTGGAAATGGCAATAAATCTTCCAACCTACTTCTTCTCCTCTTTCAGACTATGTCACTGCTTAACTGATCTGATAAAGACCATTTTCACTGTTCGCCAAGACTTTAAATTACTGCATCCTGATTGTTTCAGGATAACAAATTGGCATGAGCTGTAATAAGCATCAGAAAATGCTGAGTGCAAAGCCAAATTTTACTTATTTATCACAAAACGAGTGGAGACATGTTTGGTTTCATTTGCACTGGAGCGCATGTTGGATAACAAGTAATAAAAGGTCACCCAAAATCATTTTTGCATAAATGCCTTAAACTGCATCCAGGTCTACAGTAATGTTTTGCAGGCTTGCTGATGTGGTTTACAACTAAAGCTGCGTTTCCACCGTACGAGTTTCGGTAATTGTACGTTGTGAAATAATTTTTGTTTGGAAGTTGAGATCGGTGGTCTTAGAGCGCATGTGATGTGCTCAGTGGCAGCCGATTTACTGCCATTGTGATGAAAGACAGTCGGCAACAAAGGCATCAGCGTCAGAAATTTGAAGGGGCGAAAAAAAACGAGGGTGTGACCTCTGCTACAACACTCGTCTAAAAACCACCAACTGGAGGACGGCATAAAGCCTAGGTCACAACCGGACATACGATTTTTTTGGCCGTGCGATTTTTTGCGTTTCCCAAATCGCTGAGTTTTTTTTCGTTTGTGGAGAAAGACGGACGTTGGCCGCAAGTTTGTCTTGCAACCTGAAAAAAAACGTAAGCGCCCATAGAGTTTGTTTGACATGACAAAGAACCTCTGCGGCCGGTCTGCGGCCAGTCTACGGCTCGAAAATCAGCACGTCACACGCGCGCCCTCCGTGCGTTTCTTGCGTTTTTTGCACGTAGACGGGCCGTAGGAGCACGTACGGCCGGTTGTGACCGAGGCTTAAGATGATGCAAAACTCACAGGAGTTCCATAAATGCAAAAAGAAATATAAATACAAATTAAAATCACATTAAAAGGAGAACTGAAGGCAAATTTTATCATCAAACTTCTATTTCTCTCATTTTATTAAATATCGGAATGCATTTTTGATCACTATTTTGTCACTGCTATAAGAAGTTATGAGTGTTTGAAATATGCTCTGTAATATATCAGTCCGTATGTCAAAGCAATGGCCGTAAACGAGATTCGTTGAGACCTGTGCGAGACATCATAGGACGGAAGTAAAACGCACAGTGGAAATCAAAGCGACCGGCATCTGCCAACGTTGTCAAAAGACGAGCGCGCCCTCTTTCGAACGCTGATGTAATCAAGCCGGAAGTTTTGCTTGTTTTGATAGCAATCAGGAAAGTTTGAAAAAAGTAGGCAGTAATCGTCATTTAAACTCCGTTTTGTGCAATATTTCGTTTGGAGAACAGTTTTCAAAAGACCGTTCAATGAGAGAGAAATGGGAGCGCTTGGTCTACACAGGCTGTGCACTGAAACCGTCCAAAGCTCGCACAGCCTGCTGGCGCTTCTGCAGGTAACGTCACAAATCTGGCTCCAGACTCCCTTGGGATTTTTCCAGACGTGTTTTGTTATTTTATTTTTTTCTGCTGTAGACAGATGGCCTTGTGCAAAATTACCCTTCTGGATGAGTGTGTAAACGGACATACTTTCATATTGAAAAAAAAAAAACGAAATTGGTCCAGAATATGCCCTTTAACGTTAAGAGACTTTTGGGAAACCCACCACTGATCTATAACCCTGACCTACTGGGCACTACAGGAAATAAACTACAATGCCATAAAAGCATTAGTAAGAAAAATAGCCAATTAAGTGGTTTAGTGCTTTGTTTTTTCAAAATGTTGGGGGAAAGAAAGGACAGGTGAAAGATAAAAGTCATAGTTCTGGATGCTGAAAACACTATTAGATCGTCTCTCCATCATTCAGGCTTGACACACGAATACACAAAGACAAGCAAGTGACATTAGGTGCCCTGCTAACACACCGAATTGTCGAAACAGGAAGCAGTGATGTTGTAACAATTAAGTATGTGGACACACATCAGCTACACGGACACTGATGGAGGGGAAGCAACAGCAAAGATACTGACAGGGAAAAAGCAACAGCAAAGATACTGACAGGGCTGTGAAAAGGAAAAAAGTGCACAGTCTGCGAAGTGCAAGTCACATGCCAAAGGGTCAGGAGGTCGTCTTACCTTGACATCAGCCTTCTTATTCAGCAAACTCTTAGCTGCTGCAATAGGACATAGGAAAGAGAGACAGAGGTTCAGCGGACTTCAGTCAGTAATTTCAGCTCCCGTCTGAGAGAAATATAATAACTTAGCACAAAGTCAGAGATAACATGCTCAGTTTCCCCATTTACAATTAATCTTGAGCAAAAATGAAACCATTTTGGATTCCATAAACATATTAATGTTAAAGTTTAAGCACAAATGCTTCAGACCTCTGGGAAACTCAGCTTCTGATCAATTCAACCACATTCTGAATCTGATCAGGTATCAATATCCATACACAGACTTCTGTTAGAGAGAAAAAGTCACACAGGCCCCTGCTGTCTCCTGCTACAGGGGTTTCCTTAAAAACACACTACATACGGTTATGCATTGAAAAGACCTTTGCTTAAAGGTGCTCAGAGTAGGAAAGCTCGAAATAACACACTTCTTTACATCATTCCATAAATCAGAAGACAGACTGATCATGAGGAGGATGTCTTCTTGAGAAACACTGTACCCTTTGCACCTTTAAACAATACATTACATACAAGCTCGTTTTCACACTTGTGGGTTTTTTTGTTTTCCTGGACTCTGAATTGTTTGAGCCCCGAGTTCAGTACGACCAAAGTGTAAAATCCCAAGAGCCGATCCCTGGTCCTGTTGAAAACAAAAAACTGGGGTTCACTTCATCTGAACTGTGACAAACTCTGTACCAGGTGTGTAGGTGTGCCACATGCTGAGTAACGTGATTGGTTTGACTTTTATCATCCTGCTGCCGATTTACTTTTGTGATACCAGGGAACGAATCGTCATGGCTATAGATACAAAACCTCACATGCTTTTTTAGGACTGGAGCAGTATTAGTTAAGGCTCATTTATGCTCCCTTTACGTGTTCGATTCAAACGATGTAACCGTCACTGCCCACATACTTCCATGTGTCCTTTACACTGGCATGGATGTTAAGCAATACATCCACTAGAGGGCAGCTCAGAGTCAAAAGTATCGAACAACAACAAACATAGTAACCGTGTAGGAGGTTGTAATAATGTACCTGTTAAAGGACCCATGGCATGGTGGTTTGTTGATACTTTAAACGGGCTCGTAGAGGTTTCCGGATGTTATATCCGCAGCTTTTCTCGAAATGAACCCTCGGCACGTAGATATAGCCTCCTGGGAGAAAGCCCCATTTCAGCGCTTTTCCCAGTGCATCGTTTTGCTAATGAGAAGCAGGAGGCGGGGAAGGGTAGAGGGTGGGGGCGGGTCTTATCATTAATATTCATGACATGTAAACGTGTTACCTCTGATTGGCTAACAGCACTGTGACGCTACCTCCAGTGGGTCAGAACAAGCGGATGTGGGTGTCTTACTATGGCGAGAGAGAAGGAACAAACCGCGAAGGGAAAAATAACGCGCGCTGACGTCATTAAGGTGCGACGCGAGGAAATAAAATAAATTCAACAAATGTTTGGGTTTTTACTGAACAAACAAACAAATAAAATGAACGAGTGATTTAAAAAAAAGAATGTGGGTGTCTTTGTAAAAACTATTTTGATTGGCTATTATAACAGAGCATGCTGCATGCTTTTTGGTTTTGTAGCGCAGAGTACCTGGCTAACTGCAGGAAGCGGTTAGCTGCACAGCTAAATGTAGCCATTGCAAGGCTAACGTGGCACCGATTTTAAAACACAGCAAAACGACTTAACAGTTATACACTTACTTGTTCGGTGTTTGTGGCTGATGCGGCAGGGATGCTTGGTACGGACCCAGGCTTCAGTGACAGTTGATGTACAAAACCTGCCCTGTACTGTCATTCCTCAGGAAAATGTTTCCGACAAACATACACCGTCTTAGGTAGACTCGACGGCGTACTATTGAAGTAAATAAAATTAAGCCACTGCGTCTTCAGGGGCTCTCCCGTCGGCAGTAAAAACAGACTCTTTTCTGTGTTGTCACATCCATGTACAACGCAATTTCCATGTTTCGCTTGCTTAGGTGATGCCATGTTGTTGTGTCCTCCCTCTATGGTCTCCTCACTACAACTGGGCGGGGCAATCCATACAGTGGGTGGGAATCCAGAGGGGGGGGCGTGGGGATCATCTCCCTTGCTGACGTAGTAAAGGGAAGAGCTTATCAACGCGCTGTTTTGACGCGCCATTCTCAAATGTTGGGCATAGTTTGGTTTACACATTATGAAATTTCTAGCCACTGGGGTGACTTAAGAAGGTCAGAGGAACTCATTTTAACGTTAAAAAACCTCAGAAAGTGAAAATTTCATGCCATGGGACCTTTAAGAAAGAGGCAAAAGCTGAAAAAACAGGCAGTACTGTAGACGGCAGTAGCTCAAAAACCTCCACCATTTGTCGGGTATCTTGAATTATTGGCTACACTGCCCCCATCGTTTCCACTGGTACTGCTCCGTTCTGTCTGTGTAAGCTTTCAGAAAACGTGCAAATACGGATGAAATGAACAGAGTATGGACAGAAGACTCCATCCGTATTGGTGTTTAACACTGAGCGTAAATGAGCCTTTAGTTCATTTTTGTGGTGCAAGGGAGAACATCACCAAAAAATTTTTTTTTTTTAATTTAAAAAAAAAAAAAAAAAAAAGAGAATATCCTCCCCTGGCAACTATATCTATGCTATAAGCATGGTTTTCCCCAAAGCGTTTTATCGTATCGGGCCCGATACTCTTGCTCTGCCTATACGCTTAGCTGCTTTAGTTAAAATCCATATACGCTTAGATTTATACCGATACGTTAAATTTCCTACCCACTAGTAACTAGATACATAGGAGAGCAAATAACAGATCCATTTACATCTCATCTCATTATCTCTAGCGGTTTTATCCTGTTCTACAGGGTCGCAGGCAAGCTGGAGCCTATCCCAGCTGACTACAGGTGAAAGGCGGGGTACACCCTGGACAAGTCGCCAGGTCATCACAGGGCTGACACATAGACACACAACCATTCACACTCACATTCACACCTACGGTCAATTTAGAGTCACCAGTTAACCTAACCTGCATGTCTTTGGACTGTGGGGGAAACCCGAGCACCCGGAGGAAACCCACGCGGACACGGGGAGAACATGCAAACTCCGCACAGAAAGGCCCTCGCCGGCCACGGGGCTCGAACCCGGACCTTCTTGCTGTGAGGTGATAGCGCTAACCACTACACCACCGAGCCGCCCACCTGAGAGCATCTATTTTCAAAAAATTTTCCGGGGGGGCATGCCCCCGGACCCCCCTTATTTTGCTTCGTGCCTTTGGCGCTCGCTTAATTTTTTTCTGGAGAAAACACTGTATAAGTGCCTAATACACCCTCATGAAATTATTGAAGTACAAGTTTGGTAATCAAGGGCCCTAACTCTGAAAAAATTCGACTGATTGAATTAAACTGCAATATGCGTATTACCGACATATAATAAAGCCTTTTGCTAAGTTTCGTGAAATTCCTGCAAAAATTGTGAGAGGAGCTGGTTTCAGAAGAAGAGCACACTTTCATGGAATTGTCAAAGTACAAGTTTGGTAATCAAGGGCCCTAACTCGGTAAAATGCAACTAAATTGAACGAAATTGCAATATTCGTATTACCGACATATAACAAAGAATCCTGTCAGGTTTTGTGAAATTCCTGTAAAATTGTGAGAGGAGTTGAGTTCAGAAGGTGAGCACCCTTCCCAGGACAGACGGATGGACATCGCCACGACATAATCCCCCTTCAGGCCTTTCAGCCAGTGGGGGATAATTCAAAAAAAAATTTTCTTCTTTTTTTTTTTAAATGCACATCTTCTGCTAAAAATCTTATACAAGATCAGCACCTTGTTTGCAGATATTCTGCACGACGGCATGCCATGCATCCAACATTCTCCGCTTGTGCTGTTAGTACCACAGGAAAATGTTTTAACAGATGAACCAAGATGAATTTTGCGCCTAGCATTTTGCAAAACAAAAACCAAGTGTGAAAACGTCTTAAGAATGACGATTATACAGATGATATGTAACTTTCAGAATGCATTGCTGGATATTAAAACTCACACATCACTGACACAAGAGAGCCATTTTAGCCTCCAACACTCAAATTGAGAAAATAAAGGTTAGTCATACGCTTTTATCCAGAAAAATGCCACTAACCTGCATCAATTACAAATACTATTTTTTTCCCCCTTGCTTCCGACTTGAGGAAAGGGTTTCTTGTGGCAGTGTTACGATATATTTACTGTTGAAGAGGTACGTGCTTGTACTAAGCCTGTGTTTATCTCACACATCACTGACTCAATCAGGCCATAGATCATAGATGATTGTCTTTAACACAGTGGATTTAAGGTGAATGCAATCACAAAGATTACGCTATATTAAATTGCTCTGCGCTGAATCAGTGAACCACAGAGCTTGACAGTCAGCCAAAGAGGAGAAGAAGGAAGTGGTGATGACCACAAATCAGCATAGCTCATGATATGACCAAGACTGCATTGCTCATAATTCAATGACCCACTACTAGAACTAACCACATCCATTTAAACTACACTGCACACCTCAGATAAGTTATAATGATGGCTTGTCACTTAATGCAGTTAACTCTAGGCTTTTCTTTCCGCACAGGCCGGGTCAGGGTCATGACCTATGAAACAAAGAACTGGGCTGAATTTGCTGAAGCCAAAGAAATAAGAGTGAGAAATCGTTCAGTGATCCCTGTGGACAGAACTTAACTTGCTCTACGGAGAAAGACAGGGAGAGGGTTGAGATCCTTACCTTGGCATAAACACAGAGCGCAAGAACAAAAAAAAAAAGAGAAGGAAGAAAAAGGAGGACAGCAAAAGGTCAAAAAAATCTGCAGTACTGAGCTTTACTCTGTAAAGGAAGACTAAAGTCAACCGAATCTCATGTCTACTGCATCTGAAGCGTCTGTGTGAGTACCACAAATGATAATGAGGGGGGGAAGGAAACCCAAACAAATCCTACTTACTTCAAACTCACTTCTAACGGAAGTCTGCGTTTTTCATAAATACTCATCGACTTCCTCAAAGTTTGCGCTGCAAAAAACTGAATTCGAGGAGAAAGTTACTTAATACTAGTGAAGTTATCTTGCTGCATGGACAGATATTTTTACTTGATAAGACATCTTAGAATAAAGTAGGTTGCAATCTAGAACTAGGTTTAATAATCTCAGATTTGGTGTCTTGTATAGGAAAACTGAATTGAATCATCTCAGAATTGGTGTCTAATAGGAAATGCTAGATCGTTTCAACTATTTTCACTTGCTAAGATATCATTTTTTGCAGCGTGTGAAACACTTTCATGAACTACTCAAATGTATTTGGAAATTAAACTCCAAATTGGTATATTTTGTCCTTTTATGGATGGGATGACTTTTTGGTCATGTCTGTGTTTATATTGTATTGGAAAGTTGGACAAAACTATATAAATCACAGTTTTGGTAAGGTCTTGTGCCGAAGACTTTAGCACAGCACTGTGTGCGCATTTTCATTCTATCCACATTCACTGGATATGAGCAATCGCGCACTCTTCTTGACTACTCTACTACTAGGCTATCAGCTCATATACCATGAGTAGAGAAAAACAAAACGGCGGTGCGTGTTGCCAAACCAACCGAGGACGAAATAAAAACTCTACTCGAAAACAACCCCCCCCCCAAAAAAAAAGGCAACAAAATATGGAATAAAAGTATTTGATGGTAAGAATGTATCTCTTTTTTTTTCAAGAATAATTATAGCATTTTTCACAAATTGCTATTGTCATTTCGCCCGTTTGTTTACATTTTAAGCGGAAATGATTGTCAGAAGTTTTATTTTTTGAATTTGCTAACAATAAAAATAAAAATGCTCCGTTTCCCAAAATCCAGTGAATGTGGATGTAGTAAAACAGTTATTTCACTCAATCTCGTCACACACACACTAATGGTTAGAGAAGCAACTCTGGGACCAAAAGGTTGACGGTTTGATTCCCTGGACCAGCAGGAATGGCTGAAGTGCCCTTGAGCAAGGCACCTAACCCCCAACTGCTCCCCAGGCTGCTCTGGGTATGTTGTACGTCACTCTTGATAACAGCATCTGCTAAATGCCATGAATTTCAGTTATTCTATTTTTATTTATTGCATTGCCTGTTTGCACCGTGGGTCAGAGAGGACTGAAATTTCATCTGTGCTGTATGTCGAGCATGTATAGCATATTTGACAATAAAGTTGACTTGACTGTAATGTCTTTTGGTATTCTTACAGTTGCTACTGTACATAACTCGCTATTTTCCCCATTTATCTCCCCAATCTGATCACTTACCAATTCCCACCCACTACCCAGCTCTCACCCCATCATACACAAACTAAGGCCATCACATGCTTCCTTCAAGACATGTGATGCCAGCCAACCATATCTTTTCAAACTGCTGGTCAGGCATACTGTAAAACATACTCTAAAGAAACCTCTATCTGCCCTCTTCCACATATATGAACTCATACATGCCCACGATTGGCTAGTAATAGACAGGGGAAAGAGTATGCCCCTCCCACCACCCTTAGCTTCCTGCCACAGATGGTGGTCAAGGTCAGAAATTTGAGCATGCGATTTCCTGATGATTCTCTTCAACATTTATTAAAAGAATTCATAAAAAGACCTCAGACTTCCATTATAAGTGTTTAAGTGGATTTCTGTTCTTTTCTCAATACTGGTGAACAATGAAATTTCTGTACTGTATGCTACAAATGCAGTAGAAAGAGAACAGGTTGAAAAACCTTTTATGCCTTTTCAAGTCATTCGATGAGATGGACATCTTCTGTCAAAACGTGATCCTGGTTTAGTTGACATGAAGATGCTCATTGCTCAGAGTTTCTTCCCAATAGCGAGATATATATATATATATATATATATATATATATATATATATATATATATATATATATAAAAAGGAGAGCCACAAAGAGATATGAAAATTATCTATTGCGTTTCAAAGATTTTTCTGCCATGTGAATGGCAAAAACAACAAATTACATACGTATTTAAAGACATTCAGGTTCTTGTTTTGGAGCTGTTCGCACCACAGACGAGTGAGGGAGGGAGAGTGGTTAACCGATAGAGACGGTGCGGCATGAATATTTGATTGCAGACGTGTGGAGACAGCATCAAATATGAAGCGCAGCCTTTACACTGAGCCACAGCCACCACTCCAGCTGAGAGCACCAGCTCTCCACTCCCGTCTCGAAAAGAGGGCTCTCCAACGTGCTCAAATGAACACGGCATTACCGCTTTAAACCACAGGTTTGGATATTTGACTGCAGTTGGCTGCATCAAATATGAAAACACGGCCTTTGCACAAAGCGACAGCCACAGCTAGCTCACATGAGAAGCTGCACTTTAAATCACACTAAACAGTGCAGACTTACGGAAATAATTCTCAGGCATTTTATATTCAAAGCCATACACATGAAAAATATCAGAAGCGGTGGGTTTCATCCACCAACACCACAGTGTTAAGCTTTTCAAAAAGCACAGTTATGTTTCTCTAACCAACCAACCAACCAAAAAAAAAAAAAAGAAAAACAGTAGTCACATTTTAACTTTACCCCAAAGTTTCAACAATGCAAATGTTGCAATAGACAACACGTCCCCACATCCCAACATATTAGTGATCATGCGTTAGTCCAGTCGCTCATGCAACATTCAGTACAGCAGCAGGCAGCCCGTTCCATTCCCACTTTCAGGGTGATCTTCACAGTCTCATACAAATACAGAAGGACAGGAAAAGAGAATAATGACATGATGGCATGAAGACACGAGAGAAGAGTAACCCAAAACAAGATAAACATGGATGGCACAGATCGACTAAAAAAAAAAAAACTAATAAGAGATGTACAGGAAACTCAGTGTCTCGGTGAAGAGGGGAAAAAAAAAAATGAAATGATGACAGTTATAACCGAGAGCCAAGATGACCAATGAGATAACAGCAAAGGTGGAGGAGATATGGAAAGAGGAAAAATTTTTTGACTAGCAGAAGGAGACAACTGTAGGTGTGAAATGAGAGACAGAAAGAAGAGGAAGGTAAAGATGAGCCACTGTGGGTGGCGCATGCTTTTAGCATCATGCAAAGTGGAAAACAATACAAGTGGACAAAAAGTATAGATAGAGAGGGAGAGGAAGGGATCTGTGAAATCATGAAGAGAAGGGACAAGCAAAAAGGAGGACGTGAAAGGAATAAACCTCCGTTTTTAACTTGATCTCATCTGAGGACATGATTAGCACGGCTAAGTGCTGAGGAACAGAACGCCTGCTTTCTCAACACTCGTTTCGAATGAAAGCCTAAGGGCGGTCAAAAATAAAAATGTATTCTTGTGAACACTTTAATGACTTCTTCAGTCAAAGGTATGTAAATTAAGCTTGAAACACACACACACACACACACACACAAACACACACAATAATATATATATATATATATATATATATATATATATATATATATATATATACACACACACACACACATACGTGTGTGTATATAAAATCACAGTGCTTCTGTTTTGTTCATTCTGATTGGTCAGAACGTCTTGATTATTTTTCTGTAACAGCAACTCTGACAGTAGTTCCAGCTGCAATTCAAAAAATAGCCTCAGTGAGGATGTAGCTCATACCGGCCACTGTTGTGTGAGAGTTTGAAATTTCAGACGCCCATAAAATCGTAAATATGACAGGTGGCGCCACTATCTTGACCGATGTTTTGCACACCCTCCTGGGGAACATTGTATGCGAGTTTGATCGAAATCCAATCAATCCTGTAGGAGGAGTTGCGATTTTTTGTAAATTGTGGATGGACGACGACGACAGACAGATGACGCATGATCGCACAAGCTAATCAGCCGACCTGGCCTGCTGCCAGATGACTTAAAAACTAACTCTGGCAAATAATTATTCATTTCTATAGTAAGAACTCATATCAGTCAAATCTAAACTCTAATCAATGAAAAGGTGAAATTTTTTGTCAGGGATTTACATTAACCCATTCAATGCCCTTGGACGAGTCACGTACGTCATGAAATCTTTTACCGCTGTGCCTTATGATGTACGCTACTCATCATAAACACCTCCTTTTATGTACCTTACATGGCACATTACTTTTACTTCACAGTGGCACATTACCGCGAGTTGGCCAAGTGGTTAGCGTGTCCGCCTCTCGATCGGGAGATTGCGAGTTCTATTCATGGTCGGGTCATACCAAAGACCATCATAAAAATGGTACCCAGTTACTTGGAATACATGGACCCTTGATGTACATTGTGTTTTCAAGTACTAGTAATTCATGTTTATGGACAGGTTCTCATTGACCAGACCCATTGTCTTGGATGTTTTTGATTACTAAAGTTATTTTTACTCTACAACTGTGATTTTTCTATACAAATATTTAAAATATAAACGTTCTTAACAAGTTAGAGAAAGATTATCAAAATATCCCAATTTTGACCTATTTTTGTCCTATATGCCCAGCCCATTACAATTAATTATGGGTGGCAGCCAAGGGGTTAAGGAGATTATTTGTCAGTTATGGAAGGAGTCTCCAGTGTCAGAGTTTTGAAACAGTAAGTTTTCCACCACAGTACAAGTCACAAGTCTTTAGAACTGTGAGCTTTCCAGTTTCTTGGTGACCTGACAAGCTGTATTTTTTTCTTATTAACTTTAAAAAAGAGGAAGGAAACAAAAAGAGAAACTGGTAAGGGAATGGATGTTTTCGCTGCTATAACGCAAGTGTTAATATGAACTTGCTTGTTTTGTGGACATTGTACAATAAGGTGAAACTATATACTGATAAAAAGGATGATGATGTCATTCATTACTAAATAAACCTGTCAAATATTCCTTGGCAAATTGCCGTGTATAAGGCATGGATCACATTGAATAAACGACGTGGCAGCAGCAGAGCATAATCCAACACTCAGACCATAATTATTCTTACTCAAACATCTCGCCCCAATAAGAATCTTATCACTTTGATTCATCAAAACATCTGAAAAGTTCCTAGAATACACTAAACTGACACTGATGAGCACTGCATTACGTTCAGAAAGTTGAATCAAGTTTCATATAGTTTCAGACGCTCTGACGTTACTTGCGTTACGCTAGCAGTGTCAACTGTTCTGCTGGTGACCGGAGCAAACAGTGGAAAAATCTGCTGCTTCTGCTGGTACTACAGGTTGGTCAGTGCGACCCCTGCCTAACACTTTGGTTCACCGTCACTGATTATTTTCCTATAGTAGCATGGCCTGTTGTGTTTAATTCCTGTTAGAGATGGGACTACTTTTCCAGAGGGAAGGAACCAGGATTATGGATTTTGAACATTCTGAGACTTGGACCAGTCAAAAGTTTGGACACACCTACTCATTCATGGGGGTTTAGTATTTTGTCTATTTTCTACATTGTAGAACGATACTGAAGAAATCAAAACTACGAAATAACACATGAAACATATATAGAATCATGTGGTAAACAAAAAACACTTTTCATATTTTAGATTCTTCAAAGTAGCCAGCGTTTACCTTGACGCTTTGCACACTATTGGCGTTATCTTAACCAGCTTCATGAGGTAGTCACCTGGAATACTTTTCAATTAACAGGTTGTCTTCTTCTTTTGGCTGCTCCCGATTAGGGGTCGCCACAGCGGATCTTTCGTCTCCATTGCTCCCTGTCTTGCGCATCCTTCTCTACCACACCTGCCACTTTCATGTCCTCTCTCACCACATCCATGTATCTCCTCTTTGGCCTTCCTCGTTTTCCTGGCAGCTCCATCCTCAACATTCTCCTTCCCACATGCTCTGCATCTCTTTTCAGGATGTGCCCGTACCATCTCAGTCTCATCTCTCTTAGCTCTCCAACCCATACATCACAGCTGGTCTCACTACTCTCATACATCTTACCTTTCACTTTTGCTGGGACTTTATCACAAATGACTCCCGAAATCCTACTTTTCAATTAACAGGTGCCTCGTCAAAAGTTAATGAGTGCAATTTCTTACCTTCTTAATGCATTTGGGCTCAAAAAATAAATAGTAAATAATAAAAATACAGTAAATAGCCCTGTTCCACAACTGTAGTCATTCATATTATGTCAAGAACTGCTCAACGAAGTAAAGAGAAACGACAGCCATCATTAAAAGACACTTCATGTCTTAAAGTAATTAATAAAATAAAGAAAAACCATTGAATTAGAAAGGGTGTCTAAACTTTTGACTGGTACTGGATGTCTTCATGAATTAGCCTTTTACTGTATACATGTCTATTAACAGTATTCACTAACTTCCTGTAGCCTTTCATTATAAGTACGTTTTGCTGTTTTGTAAACAGGTTTTCTGTTGCTTTCTCATTACATCATGTCAAAACAGATAGAGATTAGGTTTAAAAAAAACTGGAGTATTTCTTTAATAAGGGAGAGAGAAGAGTGGGAGGAGGAAGAAGGACAAACAAGGACAGGGGAGATAGTGTGGAAAAGAGGACAGAAGGAGGAGAGAAGGCCCCCTCAGGGACTCTGCTACCTTGTTCCACCAGCCCTGCTGTGGTGCCTGCTGCTGCAGCAACAGCAGCAGCGGCGGCAGTGACCGAGGCCGGAGCCGTGGTCTGCCTGCTACCCACTGACACACACCGTCCACACACACACAAAATGAGAGGAGAGAGAGAGAGAGAGAGAGAGAGAGAGAGAGAGAGAGAGGAAAGAGAGAAGGGAATAGAAAAGGAGAAAGAGCACAAGGAGGAGAGAATTGTTTATTAGTCTAACAGCAAAAGATATATATTTTTTTCTTTAAGAAAGCATGTGAAAATGATCCCCGCTCAAAACTATCACATCAGATGTTCATTTTAATCTTCCGCCAAGACACTGCTTCAGACAGAAAAACTGTCATGGACACAATTCTTTAAACGCTATGGATGTGCACAGAGACAGGTTTCTGACAATGCAACAGATGACACGAGCACATAAGGACATGAAGGAACTCGGAGACGAAACAGTCCCTGAAACCATGGTTCATGACTATAAGACATGTCAAACAAGTCAACTGAAGAGCATGATGCACTGTAAAACAACAAATAAAACCAGAATTGTGATCTAATCCAAGCAGAATCCAAGTGGCTTACCAGAGAAGTTTCGGGACACCAGCATTGTAGTAAGGATAGCGCCCTACAAGGAGAGAGAGAGAGAGGAGAGAAGAAGAGTACAGA
Source organism: Neoarius graeffei (assembly GCF_027579695.1). Taxonomy (NCBI): domain Eukaryota; kingdom Metazoa; phylum Chordata; class Actinopteri; order Siluriformes; family Ariidae; genus Neoarius; species Neoarius graeffei. The sequence continues at coordinate 44,838,530 of NC_083592.1, read as the reverse complement.
AAGAGGACACTGAATAGTTATGTAGGTGTTAACTGGCCACTTTTAACTGGGACTAATAGTCTGAATGTGGCCCGGCTATAGCAGGAACACGTTCTGCCTGAGCCTAAAACAAAAAGCTTTCGGTGTAAAACCTGAATTCTGAATCCAGTCAGAGCTAGAGGAATGTTTGAGGAAGAATATCTAAACCGAACTCAATCGGCCTACTCAATGACCTACTAACCAGCATAAAAACTTCAGGTGCCATTGGGTTCAGAGAAGGACTGTTATAGTATAAGTCAATGAATAAACTGTGCTCTAAAAGTGATTCTACATGCAAGCAGAACAATTTTGAACAGGTAGATTCATTGGCTGCATCCAAATACTCAGTATGTACCGGTACCAATGACCGTTAAGTACCAACTACACATCTGTAACTAGTATATTCTACAAGTATGTGAGCGAGTAGTAAGGACACAATTTAGACGCACTCCACCACCCTCTTACTGTTCGCTGACCCAGATATTCACAGGTGACGTATACCCAGAAATTGGTCTCTCATTTGGGACATTATGGTCAAAAAATAAATTTTCTAATTTTCCTTTTTTTTTGCATTTACCTAACACTCAAATGTTTCTTTTGTCATATTTAATAAGAATAAAGATAGTATCTTGCTTTATCTGGCCTCCACTGTGGAAATTTTTTTTTATTACAATTCAAATGCTTTTGTAAAATAAATTTACATATAAAATAACTACATCATGAAGAATTAAAGCCCCTCCTTCACAGATGAGTGAAAATATTGAATAAATTTCCTCTCTTTGATTGCTTGGGTTAAAAATGCCAAGTTATGATGACTGAATTGATTATTCACTTAAATATGAATAATATGATACATTTTGGGTATTTGATATGGTGAAATAGGACACAATGGAAAAATCAAGAACACACTGGAAAGATGAGAATAACGGCGCTGGTAAAAGAACAGCGACTGTACCGGCTGAAGGTCGCGCGGGTCTCTGCTGCGGCGCGCGAGCAACGGGACATCACTACCGCACCGGACAGAGCGCGAGGTGGGGGCGGGGCAAAATGACTGGCCGTAGATTCTATCAAAAGTTGGATCTAAATTGACCATGGTTGCAAAATATTGGCCAAAAATACACAAACACTATGAAATATGAAAGTAAGATGAAAAAGAAACATTCTATTGCCTTATACTGCAAGACTAAAACAAAATAAAACTGTCAAAACTCACCTTTTCAGTGATAACGTCCGAACGGATCACTCGCGTAACAGAAAGACCGCAAATGGAAGCACGATCAACTTCTAACTGTTGGAGTGGAAAATTCCATTCTACACATGTAAATTGTTAATGCGTGTCCTTCCCCGCACACAAATAACACACTACGGTAAAAAATAGACCACAACTCATTTTATAGCTCAGAAATTCATACAAGACCAGCTACCATCGTAACATATTCTGTAAGAAACATATTCTATACTTAACTTTCTTCTTTCGTTTTAAAAAACAAAACAGCAGATTTATAACGAAATGTTTATATGGCGTAGTGATTTTAAGTTACTACTTTTGGTGAGGTAGTGACCTCGACCCTGAGGCTTTCCGTTTAGATAAAAAAAAAAACACACGATCGTATTGGTTTTGGGTATGCGGAAAATGGAGTTACAAATGTGATCAAATATTTTGCATGATGTTTTATTACGGTTATGATTATTCTGTGAGCGCACCAATCCTTAGGTGTATAAAGTTACAACTTAAAACACAATTAGTGATAACTGTAGACTTTTCAGTGGACTACAACCTTTTTAAGGGAATGCGATGTAGTCAACCATTTATCATGTCCCAGATCAAGCTGCCATTTTTCCACAAATTTGCAGAATTTTTGCCAAATTCTGAATAGAATTTGGCAAAAGACTTAGTTTTATCTGTATTATTTCTTTCATCATTTTATTTCAAATTAAAACCAACATCACCATTCAAAACCGTATAGTTTATTGACTGCGAGTATATTTAGTGGGGTACCGCCACAGTACCCAGTTTCTGAGACAGACCCATACATATACACACACACACACTATATATATATATATAAATAAATGTTTAAACAATTCCCGATACATTTGGAAACCACTGCAACAACCATCTTCTTTCTGTTTTTCCTGGTGGAATTCTTCTTCTTCGGTTATTTGGAGGCTCGAGGTGAATTATGGGATAGCGTAGTGTGGTACATTTGCATACTATGGATGTAGTATATCATCTAGGTACCGTTCGACTACTGTTAAATACCTACTGAATATTCGGACACCCTACATACTGTTTATTGAGTACTAATTTTATGGCAATATGCCCATCTGGATGCAGTTCAGGTCTTCTTACACATCACTTGGCCCAGATATACTGTACCTTTTGTCCATGAACCGTTTCATAAAATAGCAGACAACTTAAACTTGAGCCATATAAAAATCAACATAATCAATCAACGCAGAAAAAAAGCGCCATCTACCTTCTTCCACATACATCAGCTCACAGACATCCACGAGTGGTTAGTGTTGTTGTGATTAGCGGTTATTTGGATGCTCTAGCTGAATTATGGGATATCCTAGTGTAGCGTAGTGTGGTACGTTTGTATACTGTGGATGTAGTAGATCACTTGGGTGCCATTCGACAACTATTAAATGCCTGCTGAGTATTCAGATACCCTGCATACTGATTTTTGCATAGTAATTGACTTGAGTATTCGGATGCAGCCACTGCTTATCTGTAGCTGAATCTCAAATTGTGCTGGGCATAAAAACCTTTGTGTTATACCATATGTAACGAGCATGTATAGTGTATAGGAAGCCATTTTGGATTCAATCGAAATGTAAAACGCAACCAAGGATTTTTTTTTTAATGTCACAATTCTATCTAAATACCAGTAAGAACAAAATACCCCAATTTGTTTAATTTCTTTTAAAATGTCATCGAGTGTGTATCCCACCTTGAGTTTCCTCCTGGCGTTGAACTTCTTCAAGCACTCCACTGTCTCTTGTCTGTGCATCATGGAGGCCACTGTAGAGCGTTGCTAAGGAGACAAGCAAAGAGAACTAAGTGATGATGTTTACATGACTGTGCATAATGTGCTTACCTCCTGTAGATAAACGTATTTAGTGTACACCGTGTGTCTACTTACGCAGACCCATGGGTGTTTAAGAGCCTCCTGTGCTGTGATTCTCTTGGCTGGATTGATGGTCAACATCTGGTTGATGAGGTTTTTGGCTTCAGGAGTCACTGTGTCCCACTCTGGAGATGGAAACTAGGCAAAACAGAGAACAAGGAAATTCAAAACACCCTTAAACACACCCTTACTAATGGATCACAATAGTCCATTTAAAACTGCTACAGGTATTTTACTAAATTTTGATTTATTAAAAAAAAAAAAAACCTAATAAAGCAGATGTCATAAGAAACAAAAGATGGGTTGAATTTGAGTGGCAGATCATCAGATCACCCATCTCTCATTGTTAACATTTTTACCAATCTATTATTCTAAGATAAATGGTGGCCTGGGTCACTGAATGATCCATTGCTAACTAGGATAGAATGTAATAGGTGATGATACATGGTGCAACTTTTTGAGCAATTGCGCTTTGACACGCTCCCATTGAGATTGGGCAACACCATTTCTATGTGAACAATTTTGATCGTTTTGGGCAACTATTTAAGATCATTCAATCAGAGTGCCAGCAGTGAATCACGTGACCACCTGAGAGCTTCTGAAATTTTCAACAAAGACGGTGGTGTCTCCGGCAGTGGAGCGAAGAAAAAGAGAGACAACTTGTATCTTTTTGTGTCGGTAAAAATTATGTATAAACCCAAAGTGGTGAATTTACCTCATCAAATGTTTAGAAAACCAACAGACATCTATTTTTATGTGCTCAGGTTGTAATTAAGACATCGATTTGTTTCAGCTAAGTGTAAATTGCCATTAGCTAACCATCACACCATAGACTGAATGAGATTTACCGTAGCTAACTAGCGGTGGTTTTTACCAACACAGTTAGCTGAAAGTTATTGCTAGCTATGTAGGGATAACGTTAGCTCTCTTGCATCAAGTTAAAAGTAATGGGTAGCTCGTGATTTTGTTTTTTTTTTTGCGAGTTGCAAGAGAGATTGTCTAACTTCTCGTCTGATCTAATTCACATACAGAGCACGAATACTTGTGGAACCCAAGGGCAAAACAGTATAAACTTCGGGATCTTAAAAAAAAAAAAAAAATAGAGGCTTTCAAGAGCTTGGTCACTCCCTTTTCCTCCTCAGCAGCCATCTCCAGCAGCAGATCTCACATTACTCCAGTCTTGGCTTCTCTTCATTGGTTGCCAGTAAATTTTAGAATTCATTTTAAGATTTTAGTCATTACTTTTGGGGCCTTACATGGTCAAGCGTCACAGTATATTGCTGACCTGCTGAAACCCCATTCTTCTTCTCGTGCTCTGAGGTCGACAGGTCAGATGTTGTTCGTTGCCCCACGTACTCGGTCCAAAACTCGTGGGGATCGGGCGTTTCAGGCAGTAGCACCAAGACCGTGGAACTCTCTCCCGCTTTCCTTACGCTGTACTGACTCCATTGACTCTTTTAAAAAGCAGCTGAAGACATTTTTATACAGAAAAGTGTTTAATTAATTAAATTGGTGTTTCACGGTGTATTGTGGTTTTATTTTATTGTGTTTTATCTGTGAATCACCGTGTTTTGTGTTTTATCTGTGAAGCACTTTGTGATTTTTATCTGTGAAAAGTGCTATATAAATAAAATTTACTTACTTAGTCCTGGTCTATCTTTTTTGCTGAGATGAGAATTAAATGATGTTTTTGACACTGTTTTTGTGATGTCTGTGTCAGTTATTAGTTCTAGCATATGTGATCGAGGCTAGCAGCATTTTTTAAAGAGATTTAAAATCTATTTATTATTAACAGAATAAATGTGGCCATGTTGCCTAAAATAATGGCAAATTATCTTTAGACCAGAGTATCTATTCAGTTTTGTTCCAGAACTGATATTTACTTGAGTGAAATAAAGGCTGAAGCCAAGACAAAAAAAAGACAGCTGCAAATGTTTGCGTCCATCTTTGTGGTGTCTGTCTCCCTGGCAATAGATTTGCTCTTATCTGATCGGTTGTTGCCAGTTGTCCTAATTAGTTGCCCCGTGTCTCACCTGGTTGCCTGTTGCCAGCAACACTGCCTGGCAATGCTGCCCAAAAAGTTGCCCCGTGCATCATCGTCTTGAGAGAGATGAAAGAGAGGAAAAGATGGAGAGAGGATGGAGAGGCAACAGAGTGTGACTTACATCATAAGCCCCAGCTTTAATCTGCTGGTAGAGTTTGTGCTGGTCCTCATCCCAGAATGGAGGATAACCAACCAGCAGAATGTAGAGGATCACACCTGATACATACACACAGACTTAACAATCGTGTGGCTGTGCAGGTCCTTCAAATGTATCTCTGTGTGTGTGTGTGTGTGTGTGTGTGTGTGTGTGTGTGTGTGTGTTTACCACAGGCCCAGATGTCCACAGGTTTTCCATATGCCTCCTTCCTCAGCACCTCAGGGGAAAGATACCCTGGTGTCCCTGCAAATCCTGCACATTAAAAAAAACACACATTCTTCTTTAACCCTTTTCAGTGTTATTAACTAATACATAAAAGAATTCTAAACTGTATTTGTCACATATGATTAAGGTGAATCACATTCAGATCTTATGCTAGTGACCAGTGCAATATTTCAATCGTATAGTGTGCAAAATTGAAGTGTTTCTAGGGTTATAATAAGGATGTATATTATTTACCAGCTGGGAGGTCCGTATGGTGAAATACCGTGACCGAGGTCTTGAAAGTACTGAGCGAGGCCCTTTGGGCCGAGGTCAGTATTCAAGGCCGAGGTCACGGTATTTCACCATACGGACCGACCTTAAGCTGGTAAATAATATATTTATTTTTTTCTTTACCACATTCTAACAGAAAACGAGAGCGCCCAAAAGGGAAAACCGAGCCGAGCTGCCATTTTGAATCCTCATTCACGGCTGTACTGCAAATTGCTTCCTCCTCGGTATACAAGTGCACTTCCATGGCAGGAAAAAAACCCCTACATTTTGCCGCCTATGTAGTCCCCTATTTATACAAAATTGAGTCATTCAGGATTCAGCCATATTTTTGCTCAGCGTTAGCAACAGTTACAGGTTTTTAGCTTTCTCCCGAAATGTTTTCTTTTATTTCTTCTTCCTCAGGGTAGTAAAACTCACTTTCGCTGTGAACACTGTCGTTATCGCTATCCATGATGTAAAATTAATGCTATTATGCTGAGAAATACTGGCAAAATTTTATAAGATTTTTGATAAAAATCTTATAAATAAATCTTATAAAAAGGATCAATGTTGACAAAAATTGCTACTCTGTTTGTTGTTGTTGTTGTGAACAAGCGAGTCGCCAGAGGTCCATAACTGGGGTCCGTATCGTAGGATACGGACCCACTTGCCAGCCAATCAGAGCACAGGATTTGATGGAAACCGGACCACGAAAAAAAAAGATATAACAGCCTCCTTTAAGGAGCCGATAACAAAAAACCAGCAGTAAAATGTTGGCGCTTCTGTACATCACCTTTATATAACCATATTGCTTGTTACTTGTTATTTTAATAATTGTATTATTAACATTTTAACTTGGAGTTGCAAAAAGGAGCTTTAAAGGGGATACACTATGAAAAACGCACTTTTTCAGTGCTTGTGCACATACGTTTGGATATCTGGAGCCGACCAATCCACGAACTCTGATAGGACGTCCCAGTGAGTTTCTTTTGTTCTGCCCATTTCAGAAAACATGTGCTTCAACAAACTTGGTTCTCCTTGCAGTGCCACAAGGGGAGCTCGTTAAAATAACCCCACCCGCTCATCTGAGTATCTTCACCTGTTGCTTGAGAACTGCCTTTGCAACTAAATATTCATGAGGAACATGCTGTCTGATTGGTCAGTGGAAGAGGGGGTGGGGTGAGCAGCAGCTTATCATCATTTAAAGGAACAGGCACCCAAATGGGCTATTTCTGAACAGGGCTGTTAAGACAGGGTGAGAAGGAAGCGGTGGTGTTTTATCTTTGTGGTATTTTGACCACAACACGTCACGTCACAGACATTTAATTAAGACCTCACGGAACTGTGTCAACGTGTAGAAAAGGGCGAGATCACTTTTAGTAAATTTTGAAGATGAAATACACATAGTAACGGTCATTAATCATGCTTTTTTAATTAAAATGTTCTTAATAAAACACAAAGCATATTTTAAAGTCTAGTAGTAGTTATACTTTATCTGCTCTGGAATCTGGGTCAAAGTTTTTTTTATAACTCTTCTGTACGTAATTTAGGCCAAGCTCAGTCGAAAGAGAATTATAACTAACAGGCACAAAACAGAAGAGCTGCATGCTCTTAAATTGGTCAGAAGTAAGTAAATGGGCTTTAAAATGGTGAAACAACAATACGGTGCAGTTGCATACCAAACCATGCCTGCTGGTCTCCCTGCACCTCGATGGCCAGCCCAAAATCCGCCAGCTTGACGGCAGCATTCTTACACTTACTGGCCAGGAGCAGGTTCTCTGGCTGAATAGAGAGCAAAGAGAGCTTTTACTACTTTCACAAACACGCGCGCACACACACAGCCACACTGCACATACAGACAAATATCTGCACACAAACTATGGCAAGCTACACAGCAACACACACACACACACACACACTCAATTGATGTCAGATTTCCCACCTTCCCCATTTTCACGTGCTACGAAAAAGACACATGAATGCACTTGACAGTTAAAACCATGCTTTGATCTTACCTAGTGTTTGAATGAAAGATGATGAGAAGTTAGTAAATTAAAATTTGACACCACACGTAATGTCTGAACTTCCTAACTGGAGTGCAGGAATGAAGTCATTATTTGCCTCTGCTGATATTGGAAGTGTGAGTGTGCAAATGTGACTGTGTGACCCAGATTAGACAGCCTCATTATTCTCCGTCACTGATGGATACTAATAATGTGCCGTTCCCCATAGGACTCTGTGATACACTGCACATAACACACATACACACCATCATATAACAGTCTCTAGTAGCTCAGACAATTCTATGCGTGCGCGCACACACACCTTTTCGCAAAGGCACCACTGCAGTTTATAAACGTAGTGCTTTCCTGCATTGCAGGGGTTTGGGTTTCTGCAATCTACCTTCATGCCTCTTTCTACCTTCTCGTACATGTACAGGTATTTGCACCACTCATCCTCGCCAGAAAGGTAAACGATTTCTGTGAAATCACACCAAGAAAAAAAAAAAGTTTTTGAGTCTGATGTTTGCTTCTGTATTTTCGCACTAGACTGAGGAGACTGAAGTAGGTAACAAATAAGGGAAGTGTGTAGATCCCTAACTGTCTTAAACCACACCGTGTTGTGCAATAATCTCAACCAAACTTTATGATGTGGCTTAAGACACATCTTTAAAAAAAAAAAAAAAACGGGGAGAAAAGGACATTCTAGATTTAAACAGTCAGAGCAGCTTCTTGAGGCCGAATCTTTTTTCTACTTTCTCTACTTCGCGCCAGTGTCAGACTAATGCCGCTTTTCCACTACAAACGCGGCTGAGTCGGGCTGAGCCGTGCCGTGCTGAGTCGGGCTGAGCGGGGCTGTTGGAGTTGCATTTCAACTACAACCGCGCTGAACCATGCTGGCTGGAAGTGGGTGGACACATTGGGCGGAGTTAGCGAAAGTGGGTGGACGTCAGGTGATGTCGTTAAGCAGCGCAAACAGTGACATCAGTGAGCTTTTAAGCGGTAGTCTCACGACCCGAATAGTAAACAATAAACATGGAGGACATGGAGTCGTTAGTGTTGCTGGTCTTGGTGCTGTGGCTTGTTGTCACCGACAATGCGGACAGATACTGGCAAGAGCGTATAGATGAGGCGAGGCGCATAAGGCTTCAGAAATTCTCGTAATTCGTAATTATTCTCCTTCCGGGTTTGCGGTGTTTACAGATCCCAGCGTGCTCACGGGGCGTGTGTGGGCATGTGAGGACACTCCTCCTCACCAATCAGTGCACAGGGGAGTGTCTGCTCACGCCCCCAGCCTCACTCGGCACGGCTTGGCTCGCTTCAGCCCCACTCCAAAACGGTGCGAGTTTTAGGGGCTAAGCAGGGCTGAAACGAGCTGAGTCGTGCTGGTTTTTGGTAGTCGAAACGCGAGCCGTGTCGGGCTGAAGTGAGCTGAAGCGAGCTGAAGTGAGCTGAAAAAGGGTAGTGGAAAAGGGCCATAAGAGGCCCAAAAGCAAAAGACAAGAAGTGATTCAGCCTTATCGTCATGAGATTCCAAGCAGGAATCCCAGACGATGCCACACCCATCCATGGCTGGGAGCAGCACAAGCAAAATTCGCCGTGCTCTCTGGGTGGAAGGGGCATACTCTCTCTTCCCTGTCGATCACAGCAGCACGAGCCAGGTGTGGACGTCTGTGAGCTAATGTACAGTATGTGGAAGAGAGTAGATAGCGCTTTCCTTTGTGTATGTTGATTATACGGTTCCAGTTTAAATGGTTTGCTATTTTATGAAATGGTTTATACACAAACGGTACAGTATATCTGGGCCAAATGATATGTATACTTCCATAATATTAGTATGCAATAAACAGGACGTCCGAATATTGAGTAGACGTTTAACAGTAGTCAAACAGATGATTTACCACATCCATAGTACGCAAATGTACCACACTACGCTATACTACTATATCCCATAATTCACCTAGAGCTTCCAAATAACCGAAAAACAAGAATTTCCCTGGGAAAAAAAGATGGTTGTCTGAAGCGAAGGTAGTTGTTGCAAGAGTGTACAAATGTATCAGAAATTGTTCAAACTTTTCTGACGCTGCAGGGTGGGTTTGTTTTTTGTTTTGTTTTTTTATTTCACAGCACACATTGGTTTCTGTCATCTGTGAACATCTGGGCCAGAGGACAGATAAGATGGTGGCAGAATGCATCTGAATAGACCATTTGCAGGAATTTTTCACGTGTCTAATTTTCCCCATAGCAACAAGCCCGTGGTGGGGAAGCTAACTTGACATTCCTTGACAACCATAAGAATTTGACTGGCGAGGCGAAGAAATCCATTTCTTCGAAGCTATGACTACGTTCAGACTGCACCCTGAAACGACCCATATCCGATTTTTTTGCCCATATGCGACCTGTATCCGATTTGTTATTGACAATCTGAACGACACAGATCCGATTTCTTCACATGCGACCCAGGCCGCTTGGATATGTGGTCCTAAATCCGATGCATATCCGATATTTTCACATGCGACTGCAGTCTGACCGGACAGGTCGCATTCATGCGACCTACACGTCATCAACAAGAGACAAACGTCACTATTCTGCGTTGGCTAATCCCGCCTCTTTGGTGGAAAACAACAACATTTATACAGTTTTCAGAATTTAAATAGACTTTTATAGAATTGATCAAGCTAATGGTGGATTTGGTAGGGACCTGGATGTTTATCTGTTAGCCTGATTAAATAAAACAGTTCCTATAACTGATTTATAACTTAAACCATCCTGTATTACAAGATTATAAGATTGTTCTGGAAATTTCCAGTAATTTGACACCTTCGGTCTCATTAGTCTGCTGCCCACATTAATCAGATTATTGTGTGACTTCCGCCGCCACCACAAAAACCACATCGCCAGGTCTCGCCTCATCTCCATAGCAAACTGCACTGGTGTTTATGCACCTTGAGCCAGCGCTGAGAGAAGTTGCAGAATTCAGCTGGCTATAAACAATCTAAATAAATATTTATAAAAATGTAGAAAAAGTTTATTAATATGACGAAATAAATATGTGCAAATTATTAAGCCTGAATTAAGTTTCGTAATACAGCGGCCGTATCCCAAATGACTGCCTGCTGAAGCTCGAGTGCACTATATAGAGTTTAAAAATCCATTACTTCCTAGTAACATGTAGTGCACTTATATAGAAATTAGAGAGACATTTAGGAGTCAACCCTCGTTAACAGGCTACACGTTTTCATTTCAGTTCAGAAACAAAAACACACACGAGACCTCACACTTTAACACTAACCAGATAATTAAACAAACAAACAAAAAAGAAATCATTAAACATGAAGAGTGCGCTTTTTTTTTTTGTTTACGTATTACGTAGATGTGCTTATTACGTGTCAATTTGCGCATGCGGGACACTTTTGGGTCGTTTTCCGTTCATATTGGAGATCGCATACAAGTCTCATATAATTGGTAATGTGAACGGCCTAACAAAAAAATCGGATTTCACAATAAATCGGATATGGGTCGTTTCAGGTTGCAGTCTGAACGTAGTGTTATAAGTTCTCCTTTTCTACCTTTATCATTCACTTAATGTGTGAAGATTCTTGAAAATAAATACAGATATATAAATACAGACATATCCGCCATTTCGCACGTGAATTTCTTTCGGCGGCGACCAACTTGAGTCCAAAAAACTCTTTTACGATCAATGATTCGCTTTAACTTACGACAGAAGTTAAAACCACAAACTTTTTCCAAGTACACACGAAAATTCGAGTCAAAAAAAAAAAAAAAAGTAGAAAAGGTAAAAACAGCTATTATAGAAATGGATTGCTTCGCATCGCCAGTCAAACTCTTATGGTCGTCAAGGAATGTCAAGTTAGCTTGCCCACCACGGGCTTGTTGCTATGGGGAAAACTGACACGTGACCAATTCCTGCAAATGGCCTATTGTGTGCTTACTATTCGCTCGCATACTCCTAGAACATACTACAGTTACGGTCAAGTAGCAGATACTTAACCATCCCTAGTACATACGAAGTATTTGGATGCAGCCCTGATGTTTGCATGATCCTAAACTCCGCACTATATATAGTATTCCCTAGAACTGAGCGCCAGTGCAATACTAGAGAAGCAAACGTCAGCCACCAAATTGGCTACATCAAGTTTAAAAGTAAATTCAATTTTCAGCCAAACTGTTACTTGTACTTAATTGACCGTGGAGCGGTCGTATCACATATCGAAGTGCAGCATTATATCTGAGAGGTTAGCCTTGCCAGCACTGCTGAGTGCCAGAACACGGAGAGCTAATCCAAGTCTTAAGGCTGGATTGTAGGAGGAATTCTGAACTTCACCATGTCCTTAGGGAACACGCAAATCTGGAAGAAAATCTGCCTCCCCGCACTCATCTCTAAATTGCACAACACTGCAATTTCCTTTCCCAGCTATATGTACAGCGAAACACACACATGTACACAAAAACAATGACTCTCTCACACACACACACACTTGGTAAAAGACTCCCAACCTGCTGAGCTGCCTTGAGTGGGTTTTGTTCACTTTGACTAAGATTCGTTCAGAAAGATTTATTATGTGAGTAACACATGCTGCATAACCGTGTGTGTGTGTGTGTTGGAATGAAACCGATCTCTTATTCCTGTGGAGGCTGCTCTTGCTGCATTCCCACTACCAAGAGTAAGAGTCACAGGTCTCTATTCAAAAGGGCACTCCAATTTAAGCAGACATCGATAGCGTGAAACCGGAGTGGCCCTGCACTCAGGAGACCTGACTGGCAAACTAAACAATGACGCATCACACTCAAGCCGTGCGAGTGTGTGATTAACCCTTTCAAACACGTATTTAACCTTTTGTGATTACTCTCTCCCCCCCACAGGAGTGAAAATTAATGTCCTGTGTTAGCGCTCACTTAAGACATTTTACAGAAAGCTTTTTAAATATCAATAGTGGTGTTTCATCATTACAGACATTAGGAAATAAAAAAAAATGAATCTTAAATACATTGCACTACAGCTATATCAGTGCAGAGAACATCATAACCCAGCAAATTTCTTTTTAACTGAAAAGCATCAGCAATACAAATTTTACATTAATGATTCACATCCACCATAATAATGGGGCATCATTTAAGCTCAAACCAATACAACACATCATATGACACAATATAGCACCAGTAAGTGTGTGCTAGAAATTGTGATTTGGAGAACTACTTACATGCAATAGCCTCTTTAGGACACTTTTCAAAGATAACGCAGCCAATAAGGCTCATTAGTGTAAACATTGCTTTTTCACAGGAAACTCTTCTTCTCGAACATAATTTCGGAGAGATTTATACGCTGTTTTACTGGTTTTTCTGATTTTTTTTTACTGTGTATTACTCATGAACAAAGAAATTTCTGTCGCGTCACTTTAGTCTGATATAAACTGATAATCTGATATAAACTCCTCATCATTAACATGGTACAATTAGTCATTTCACCTCGTACAGTGGTGCATGAAAGTTTCTGAGCCCTTTAGAATTTTCTATATTTCTGCATAAATATGACCTAAAACATCATCAGATTTTCACACAAGTCCTAAAAGTAGATAAAGAGAACCCAGTTAAACAAATGAGACAAAAATATTATACTTGGTCATTTATTTATTGAGGAAAATGACCCAGTATTACATATCTGTGAGTGGCAAAAGTACATGAACCTTTGCTTTCAGTATCTGGTGTGACCTCCTTGTGCAGCAATAACTGCAACTAAACGTTTGCGGTAACTGTTGATCAGTCCTGCACACCGGCTTGGAGGTATTTTAGCCCATTCCTCCGTACAGAACAGCTTCAACTCTGGGATGTTGGTGGGTTTCCTCACATGAACGGCTCACTTCAGGTCCTTCCACAACATTTCGATTGGATTAAGGTCAGGACTTTGACTTGGCCATTCCAAAACATTAACTTTATTCTTCTTTAACTATTCTTTGGTAGAAATCACTTGTGTGCTTAGGGTCGTTGTCTTGCTGCACGACCCACCTTCTCTTGAGATTCAGTTCACGGACAGATGTCCTGACATTTTCCTTTAGAATTCGCTGGTATAATTCAGAATTCATTGTTCCATCAATGATGGCAAGCTGTCCTGCCCCAGATGCGGCAAAACAGGCCCAAACCATGATACTACCACCACCATGTTTCACAGATGGGATAAGGTTCTTGTGCTGGAATGCAGTGTTTTCCTTTCTCCAAACATAACACTGCTCATTTAAACCAAAAAGTTCTATTTTGGTCTCATCCGTCTACAAAACATTTTTCCAATAGCCTTCTGGCTTGTCCACATGATCTTTAGCAAACTGCAGACGAGCAGCAATGTTCTTTTTGGAGAGCAGTGGCTTTCTCCTTGCAGCCTTGCCATGCACACTGTTGTTGTTCAGTGTTCTCCTGGAGTTTCAGGCCTGGACTCATGAACATTAACATTAGCCAATGTGAGAGAGGCCTTCAGTTGCTTAGAAGTTACCCTGGGGTCTTTTGTGACCTCACTGACTTACACCCCTTGCTCTTGGAGTGATCTTTGTTGGTCGACCACTCCTGGGGAGGGTAACAATGGTCTTGAATTTCCTCCATTTGTACACAATTTGTCTGACTGTGGATTGGTGGAGTCCAAACTCTTTAGAGATGGTTTTGTAACCTTTTCCAGCCTGATGAGCATCAACAACACTTTTTCTGAGATCCTCAGAAATCTCCTTTGTTCGTGCCATGATACACTTCCACAAACATGCGTTGTGAAGATCAGACTTTGACAGAGCCCTGTTCTTTAAATAAAACAGGGTGCCCACTCACACCTGATTGTCATCCCATTGACTGAAAACACCTGGCTCTAATTTCACCTTCAAATTAACTGCTAATCCTAGAGGTTCACATACTTTTGCCACTCACAGATATGTAATATTGGATCATTTTCCTCAATGAATAAACGACCAAGTATAATATTTTTGTCTCATTTGTTTAACTGGGTTCTCTTTATCTACTTTTAGGACTTGTGTGAAAATCTGATGATGTTTTAGAGGTCATATTTATGCAGAAATATAGAAAATTCTAAAGCGTTCAAACTTTCAAGCACCACTGTATGACTGCGGCTGCATGGTGATTGGTGACCATGCAGGAAGAACACTGGTTCAGTGGGTTAAAACGATGCACAGTGAATGTCAGCAAGGGTCAGAAGTCACAAAGCTCCACTGGAACCTGGGTATGATGATTAGTCTATGACTTTGCCATTTACTCTTGGTGCTCTCTCAGTAATACTTCCTATCTGGACTTGATGAGAAATTGCTCTTCCTTTAGAATAAATAGGAGACTTTGTGGCTTTGAAAGCCTGAATTAAAAAAAAATGTTCATGTTACTAAAGGAAAGGTATATTGTAAAGTCATTAGCTAGCCTAACGGTGAATGAATGCACCATCACAGTGATCCTTCGTTTGCCAGGAAGCATAATAAACTCGGCTAAAATACGGAAGCTAATTGAATCTACACCAAGCCAGTAATAAAATGGATCGATATCGACTGATCATATTTATCAGAGGAGGAAAAATAGTTCGGAGTAACATTTTAGGTTGATATATGCAGTGTAGAAGGTGGCAAAACTTTCGCTTACTTTTCCCCATCATTTCAAAGGCTCTGTTGCCTGCGAGTTGACAGTTTCCTGGCCAATCATTAAATCAGCACTGATTGTTAGTGTGTCATATTTATCAATTATTAACATCTCCAAAAGCGGCTCACAGTGGGAGCTGCTTTTCCACTTCCAGTAACCCGCTCACCATTCTCACACACACACACACACACACACACACACACACACACAACTCAGCAGATGACAACACGACACCTGTCACTCACCTTCAGATCTCGGTGCACCACGCCCATTTGATGGCAGTGAAGCACCGCCTCCAGGATCTGCTGGATGCAATGACTGCATGCAAACACCAGGGGGCGCATGTTAGTCTGAGCAGCGCTACAGTCCCGTGCACAGGCCAGGGGTATTTGGGACAGGGGGAGAAAAGGGTTGGGGGGAAGGGGGGAATCTCTGCAGACACAAAGCTCTTGCCTTCCAAACAAACTAGTGCAACAAGCCATGTTAACATGAGTTGTGTATATATATATGTTCCAATGCGTAACACCAGTCATATACGACATGGCAAGTCGATCACAGTCTAGTGGACCTTGAGCAAAAAAATATATATATATACACATGTATATATTTACATGTAAACATTAATTATACATTTTATCAATTCACTGGCCTAATTTCAGCTACACAGCTCAAGGATACTGTTGCTAGGGTGGTAGTCTGAAGAGTACAGGGTTTGTACCTTTTTCCTGTTCATACCATGCTGTTTTAGGCATCTCTCACCTCTGATGCACATTCAAAGCATCAGGGAGACTAACATTACCAGTAATCCCATTAACTCTTGATAAAACTAACATGTTTAGTGATACAGCATTAGCAAAAACTGAAAGGCAAGGCTGTGTGCCTGTGGAGAATTCTGCCTTTTTTTCTTCTAATCTACACTCCATCTATCCATCTCTGCATGTCTGTCAGCTCTACAGTTCAGCACAGTAATCAATCATATTATGCAGGATCTACTGAAGGACAGAGCAACAGATCCATGGCTTCACTGTCCAGAAGAAAAAGGAGGAGTAAAACGGTCTCTTGTGAAAAATTCAGACAGTTACATAAGAAAACGGGGTCTTTTCAGGAGACAAACTCAAAAACAGAGGGAGATGGGTACAAACTATGCAGGTCAGGTCAACATACGCATGTATATCTATGCTGGAAAAGATCGATTATAACAATACACATACTGGAAACACAATCATGTGATGCTTCTTTGCATGACTGTGTGTGTTTTGTGAGCACTTGTGAGGAGTGTGCGCGCACGTGTGGGAGGTTGAGTACATGCGCAATGTGAGGCGGCAGCAACGCATTGCATGCATGACAGCCGGTTGCTAAGAGACCGCAACGTGTCGTCACGTGCCGGTGTAGAGGGCGCTATAGTGGCGAGAGATACAGATTATAGACTTTTTTTGGGGGTGGGGGTGGGGGGTGGAGGACGAAAGTGTATGTGTGCTGGACTAATTCTAATGGCTGTAATGACAAAATTGAGCCGATGGCAACTACGAAAGGATGTTAGTTAGGAAACGCAGCTGTTTATATCTGAAATGCAATGCAAAATTAAGGAACGTACTTCAGAAGGACTGATACACAGATGAGGAAAATGTGAAAAGATACACACGGAGAAAGTGTGTGTGGTAATGGCACTGCATGTGACGGAGGGTGTGCAAGTGTAGCAGATACCACTGTGTGTGGGTGTACGTGCTCGGATTTACTGCGAGTGGCAAGGCAGTAAATATCAGGGAAATAAATCAGAGCACTGTCTCTTCCAATGAATAAATTCTGCACAGGTCAGATCATACCGTGCATGTCTGTGTGGCGCGTGTGCGTGCGTGTGTGTGTGTGTGAGCGAGCAACAGAGATATAAAGTGTGTTCCAGCATTTCAAAAAAAGTTAAACTGGCCTGTTTTCTATGCAAGTTGATGCGTGAGTGTGCTATGCAAGCTTGTGGCCATTGTGTGTGTGTGTGTGTGTGTGTGTGTGTGTGTGTGTGTGTGTGTGTGTGTACGCACACATGTTAATGAATATGAATAAATGTACTCTATGTACACATTTGAAATGAGTGTGCGCCTCATGCATGTCCTTATGTGAAGATGCTGAAGTATGAGCACATGAATATGGGAGTGTGTGTGTGTGTGTGTGTGTGTGTGTGTGTGTGTGTGTGTGTGTGTGTGTGTGTGTGTGTGTGTGTGTGTCTTCACCTCCCCCACTGTCAGCTGTTGAGCCTGCTGGGAGAAAGGTCTTTAGGGTGCTGTCGCAAATGTTACTGTGTCAGGTTGTAACCTCGGTAGTAAAGCGTTTAGAGTGATGGCCCACGCCTCTGCAGCGCTTGACTCAGGACCGACTTTATAAATAACTTTCACACACACAGGCACACAGGGACATATATACACAGTATATTATAAATAGAAAACAATTACTGACCACAAAACTGCACATGATTGGAAGAACTATCACTAGGGACTAGGCAGGAGTTGAAAAAAGGTGCGTGATGGACAGAAGGGGGATTGTATACGATGATATGGCTGCTTACATATACAACAATCTGGCTATAATGACAGTTTGAGCCCTGTGAGGATTATGACAAAGATGATGGGAGATGGAAGTGTGCCGATGAGCGTCCTTGTGTGTGTGTGTGTGTGTGTGTGTGTGTGTGTGTGTGTGTATAAAACACCTTCTATTCCAGCCACTGAATTATTTAACAGATAGTGAGGGAGAAAGAGCGTCTGCCATCCACCATATAAAGACCAACTGGGAGTTTCTTTATAAGACAGATGTTCGCCGATCACTTTATTAGGGACACCCGCACGTTCATGCAAATTATCCTTTCAGCCGATCATGTGGCGGCAGCACAATGATAAAATCATTCAGGTCAAGAGCTTCAGTTAATGTCCACACACATCAAACCTCCAAAAAATGTAGGCTGCCTAAAACTGGACAATTGAAGATGCTTCCCCCCACCCCCCATTTTCAGCTGTCTAGTTTGAGTGAACTTGCACCCATTCATAACCCGTCAGCCTCGAGGTTCAACATGCTCCGAGATGCTTTTCTGATCACCACGGCTGTAGAGTGCGCTCATTTGAGTAGCCTTCTTGTGAGCTCAAAACAGTCTGGCCATTCTCCTCCGAACTCTCTCATCAATAAGATGTTCCTACATGCAGAACTGCCGCTCCCTGGATATTTTTTTTTGTGTTTCATACCGTTCTGTGTCAACACTTGCAACTGTATTGTGTGAAAATTCCAGGAGATCAGCAGTTTTGGAAATATTCTAATAAAATCCTGACAGTAACAAGTCACCGATATCCCATTTTTCCCCCCATTCCGATGTTGGATGTGAATATTAACTGAAGCTCTTGACTTGTACAGTATCTGCAAGATTCTATGCATCACGCAGCTGCCACATGATTGGCTGATACCCCTTTTCCACCAAATCAGTTGCAGGGCTGGTTCGGGGCCAGTGCTTAGTTTGGAACCGGGTTTTCTGTTTCCACTGACAAAGAACTGGCTCTGGGCCAGAAAAACTGGTTCCAGGGTAGCACCAGCTCTTTACTGGGCTAGAGGAAAGAACTGCTTACGTCAGCGAGACTGCGAGAGGGTGCCATTTTTAAATAAGCGATGAGATATCATGGATGCAGTAAAGCAGCAGTCATCCATTATTGTTGCTGTTGTTGTTGTCGCTACTGCTTCTTCTTCTTCTTCTCCGTGTTGTTGTTGCTTTGGTGTTCGCGCCAAGGTTTATGCAAACGCAGCGACGCAACTGACGTATACAGTGACATGATGACGTGGCTCCCCTTAGCACCCC
This sequence comes from Neoarius graeffei, assembly GCF_027579695.1. Lineage (NCBI taxonomy): Eukaryota > Metazoa > Chordata > Actinopteri > Siluriformes > Ariidae > Neoarius > Neoarius graeffei. Next base: position 44,819,245 of record NC_083592.1, on the reverse strand, counting down.
AAGCTATGGAAAAGCAAACTGGTTCTCAGCTGGTTTGCAAGTTGAACGAGTTGTGAACCAGCACCAGCACTGGCCCTGAACCAGCCCTGGAACTGATTTGGTGGAAAAGGGGTATGGGTAGATAACTGCATGCATAAGCACGTCAACAGGTGTTCCTAATGAAGTAGTTGGTGAGTGTGTCTCATCTTATTTAAAACATAGACTTTGGATTTCTTTCTGAAACGTGTTTACAATTACATTTGTAATACGAAATGTTTATCTCAATACCAGTACAAAGTGATCTCCGATATGGCTTATGTTTATACAATTTCCAATTACACACTTTATAATTCAATGTTTTTTCTTTATTTTTATTAATTAAAAGACACTTCATGTCTTGAAGTAAAGTAATGATGGATGTTGTTTCTTTTAACGGAGTTGACCGGTTCTTGACATAATAAATGCATGGATTACTACAGTTGTGGAATAGGGCTATTTACCGTATTTTTATTATTTACTCTTTAGGTCTCAAACGCATTAAGAAGGCAAGAACCTAATCCACTAATTGCCTTTTGACGAGGCACACCTCTTAATTGAAAAGCATTCCGGGTGACTACCTCATGAAGCTGGTTAACCCCTTCGACGCCCTTGGACGAGTCACGTACGTCATGAAATCTTTTACCGCTATGACGGAAGAATGTTTTCAGCATTGACTGTACTTCATATTTGCCACTGTGAAGTAAAAGTAACGTGCCGTGTAAGGTACATAAAAGGAGGTGTTTATGACGAGTAGCGTACGTCATAAGGCACAGCGGTAAAAGATTTCATGACGTACGTGACTCGTCCAAGGGCAGTGAAGGGGTTAAGATCACGCCAATAGTGTGCAAAGAGTCATCGAGGTAAACCCTGGCAACTTTGAAGAATCTAAAATATGAAAAATCTTTTATTCTTTTTTAAAAACTTTTCTGTTTACCACATAATTCCATATACATTCCACGTTACTTCATCGTTTTGATGTCGTCAGTATCGTTCTACAATGTAGGAAATAGTCAAAATACAGAAAAACCTATGAATGAGTAAGGGTGTCCAAACTTTTGACTGGCACTGTATATTAAATTATATTTGCAGGAAATTACGACTCCTGCAAATGCATGTTTGTGCTGTTTGTTTTGAAGTTTGTTGAGAAATGTGTCATGGCCATATGAGAAGATACCTGTGAGAAAATACAGGCACGTCACCCGACTGAAACGAAAAATGCAAATCAAACCAAAGCCACACAATAATTATTGGCGGAAACAGGCATCTGAAAGCAAAACTGGCTATAACTCTAGACTACACTCCAGCAAAGACAAGCTTCACTGATGTACAGAATAAGAATAGCAGGAAGGGGTTGGGGAGCAGGCAATGCAAGAACAGAAGCTCATGATGCCACGGACATAGAGAAAAGGCAAGACCCACAGACAGACAGACAGACAGACAGACAGACAGACAGACAGACAGACAGACAGGTGCAGGCAACGACAGACAGACATTGGCAGAGCAGGATGTGAGTGGGCTACATACTGACCTTCAGGTCCCTGTGCACTATGTCATGTTGGTGAATGTGATTGACACTGTCTAGAATCTGATGGATGCAGTGACTGTGAAGACAAAAAGGGGGAGAGGAGAAAAAAAAAAGGAACGAGGGAGTAGAGGTGGGGATAAAAGACGAGAAGAGATGAAGGGAGGGTGAGAGGAAACAAGATAGTGAACAGTGATAAAATAAGAAACGGAATGGAAGGCATAGGAATGGAGGATAAAACAAAGGATGAGAAGAATAGTGAAGGAGGAAAGTGAAAGAGGAGAAAAAAAAAAGGATGAGTGAAAGTCGAGGTGGTGAAGAGACAAAACATTTTCAACATGATGAGACACAACTGGCAACAGCACCAAGCCTGACATGCTTACACGAGAGAGAGAGAGAGAGAGAGAGAGAGAGAGAGAGAGAGAGAGAGAGAGAGAAAGGAAAGTGAAACAGAAGAGAGGGTGATGTGTGGAAAGACATGAGGAATAAGAGAGAGATGAGTTCATTTAAATATAGTGTGTGTGTGTGTGTGTGTGTGTGTGTGTGTGTGTGTGTGTGTGTGTGTGTGTGTGAGAGAGTGAGAATAAGATTCAAAAAGGCTTACATGTCTGACTACAGCATTCGCACACACAACTTGGGAACGCATATCTCACTAAGGCTGCATAATATATCAGGGTTTTTTCTAGAAAAATTTAGTATGAGGGCGCTCACCATGGCGAGGGAGCAAAGCGGTGCAAACCGGAGATGGTGCAAACCGGAGATGGTGCCGGTTGTCCCCGCCCCGCTGTGCAAAGCCTTTGAAAAATGCTCCAATGGGACATTCTGAGGCTATCTGAGAGGGAAATTGTAACAAATTGTCTGTCAACATTGAAAAAGAAAGAAGTAATCTTCTTCTGCCCCGGACGGACAGTCTTTGGCTTTCTTCCGCTTCGTGCCGCGGGATGACATCTTTAAATGCCCAAGTGTCGTCAAAAACAACTCGCGAACTACTTCTGTCAAAAGCTCCCGCGCCGGTGGGTGAAAGGTCATTCAGTCTCGAGAAATCTCGCTCTACAAGTCAGCTGACCTTGTATGTAACCCATGTCAAATCTCGCGAGAGCAGCCGCGACAAGTAAACAACTAAACAACATGGCGCCTCAGTCTGGAAAACGCCAATTCGGATTGTTTTTGCACCGTCTGGCGGTGTATCTACTATGATTGGAATATTTTTGGAGCAATTATAACGTATTTGATGATCAGACACATTGTCACGTAGTGTTGCTGGGATGTTTTCACGGAGTCGGTAAGGGGGCGCACGCCGAGAGTAAGAGGGAGCAGCGCCCCTGTTCCCCCGTTTAGACGAAAGCCTGTATATTGTTAATCATTCTCACAATATTGGCCTTATAATACACATTTATTATACAACACAATTTTATCTACTGTCTCTGAGCATTCTGGTTTATATAAGCAGTTTCAGATTTTTTTTTGCCAAATTAATTATTTTAACGTTAACTGTGACCTGTCACACGCGCGCGCACACACCATGGCATCACCAGTTTGTTCCGCCATATTGCAAATGGCATCCTGCAATGTGTAAGAGCATAACAACAAGCTATTTTGGTCCATACTGTGCACATACATGCTACAAAACTACAACCGCAGTGACGCACCTCTGCTGATGATCTCTGATGTCAAATTAAAACACACAGGAAAGGATTATACTTTAGTTTCATACTTTAGAGACGCACTCGGGTATATAAAACTTCAAATCGTATGAAGTGAAGAGAGTATCTGGTCACCACACACCTGACGAGAGGAGTTACGTATGAGAGAAACAGCTAAGGCTGGGCAGACACTGTGCGATTTTTTCAATCGCGGTATTCAGCTGCTGCTCACACTGTACGAGTGAATCGCAGGGGTAAACAGCACGCAGCTTACGATTCCTGTTCTCACACTATACGATCCGATGCTTGGATGCGATCTGACTGCTCACACTGTACTTCCATACTTCCAGATTCTTGTATCCGGAACTGCAACGTGATATAGTGTTGTGACGTTCGCGAACGAACCGATTCTTTTGAACGGCTCCTAGGCATGAACGATGAGAACCGAGTCTCGAGCTGGGGGAGCCGTTCTTTCTGTCGTTCTTTTTCTGCACTGTGTTTCAGATAGTTTATAATGTTGTGTGATATTAATGATAATATTGTGGGAAAACTACTTTGCACGGACGTTCATTTAATTTATTCTATCGTCATTTTGTTTGTTCCATTTTTGTGTATTTTATTTATTTATCTGTTTTGTATCTCAGACTTAAATATTTTTGTAAAACAAGTGTTTTTCTATAAAATATTCTTGCGTTCTTGATAACTATGTTCTTGAGTGGGTTTTTTTTTTTTTTTTTACAGAAAAGCCGTTCTGCATGGACATTCATTGAAGCCCTCATTGTTTTTTAATGGTTATTTATGAGCGTTTAGGGGTTACAGTAATGCAAGTCTAGGTTGCTTTATATAAAAGGTATGTCCAGAAATATTGATGTCACTGTCTAAGCAGAGGGATCTGGCTTCTTTAGACGCTGTCTTCTTAAAACTGAATAAATATTTAAAAAAAGAGCCAAATGAGCCAGTCTTTTGAACGGCTCTTTTCAAAGAATGGATCACAAAGATGCAGATCCCATCAAAGAGCCATAAATCCCATCTACGTGAAGAAGAGGAGGAGACCGGAAATACTGCTCAGTGTTTGTTTTCTCTTCCGTATCTGTGTTCGCGCATGTGTAGTGTGACAGGTTGAGGTAAATCGGCTCGTGACACTGCTTCAACAGTGCGATAGCCTCACGATGGGCGACCAGGATTTCAAACATGTTTGATTTTCATCCGATCGATCGGGAGGAGGTCGTGAAGTGTTAATCGCTTGTCGTTACCCCATGTATACTACACGATCCGAGACGCACGACTGAGCCAAAAATCGGCCCGATCTCCAAAATAGTCGCATGAGTGAAAATCGTGTCAAAATCGGGCCAAAAATCGCAGTGTCTGCCCAGCCTAAGAGTGACACGGTTAGGAGAGAGAGAGAGAGAGAGGCAGGAGGAACAGTTAAAGACAGGACAAGACCAACTGAAATGGACAAATGAAGCCCTAATTACCATAGTTAATTGGAGACCTAGTTTCTCTCTCTCTCTCCCCCCCTCCATCTCTAAGGACAAGAGAATGAGAGAGTTAATGTGAAAGAGGGGAAAGAAGAAACAAAGCGTCACATAAAAAGGGGAGAGAGAGATTTAGGTGTTAGTACATAAGGATGCGAGTTTCAGGCCAAATTACTAAAATAGATATACTATTTAACAGATAAATCATGGTTCGTGCTCCTCTACAAGCTGAAAATTCAGTTTGCCTAAACCTGTAGCTCCGCCCCATTCCATAACTATTGTGCATCAGTGGGTGGTGGCCGTTCGACTGTCAACGCCCCCAAATGGGAGGTACCTTTGACCCATAAATACAGGCTACGTTGACGCTAATACATGTTTTAGTTTTAAAATGCATCACTTTTGCTACATTTACACCTGGCGTCCACGCGACTCGGGAGTTTCCCCACCCCAAAAACGGAGACTTTTGGAAATGCTGCTGGCCTTGTTTTAATTTGAAAACTTCAGTGTTAATGTAGACTGGCAAAAACAGAGATGTTTGGAAGCGATAACACAGACGCTCACGTTCGCTTCCTGATTGGGTCTTCTCAGTCAGGATTTATCCTTCCTTGATTCATCACGCCCCTATCAAGTGACCCTTTTCCGGAAGAAAACAAAAGGCATCAGCTGTTTATACTGGCACGCGCATGCCCAGTGTACATGAATGGTCATGGGATAAACATTTTCAGGCGTGTTTGTATGGACGGATACCGTTTCTGATCCGGAGCCAAAACACTCATCTGGATGGAGATGGTTTGCGTTTTAAAACTAAAATGCATTAAATGTGGACGTAGCTGCATTTACTCCAAATGCTCTTTATAGACTGTCTGAAGCTAAAACTGCTCTTCGAAGACTTTCTTAGCCATGTTTTATCTCCTCGTTTACAACCCTGATTCCAAAAAAGTTGGGACAAAGTACAAATTGTAAATAAAAACGGAATGCAATGATGTGGAAGTTTCAAAATTCTATATTTTATTCAGAATAGAAAATAGATGACATATCAAATGTTTAAACTGAGAAAATGTATCATATAAAGAGAAAAATTAGGTGATTTTAAATTTCATGACAGCAACACATCTCAAAAAAGTTGGGACAAGGCCATGTTTACCACTGTGAGACATCCCCTTTTCTCTTTACAACAGTCTGTAAACATCTGGAGACTGAGGAGACAAGTTGCTCAAGTTTAGGGATAGGAATGTTAACCCATTCTTGTCTAATGTAGGATTCTAGTTGCTCAACTGTCTTAGGTCTTTTTTGTCGTATCTTCCGTTTTATGATGCGCCAAATGTTTTCTATGGGTGAAAGATCTGGACTGCAGGCTGGCCAGTTCAGTACCCGGACCCTTCTTCTACGCAGCCATGATGCTGTAATTGATGCAGTATGTGGTTTGGCATTGTCATGTTGGAAAATGCAAGGTCTTCCCTGAAAGAGATGTTGTCTGGATGGGAGCATATGTTGCTCTAGAACCTGGATATACCTTTCAGCAATGATGGTGTCTTTCCAGATGTGCAAGCTGCCCATGCCACACGCACTAATGCAACCCCATACCATCAGAGATGCAGGCTTCTGAACTGAGCGCTGATAACAACTTGGGTCGTCCTTCTCCTCTTTAGTCCGAATGACACGGCGTCCCTGATTTCCATAAAGAACTTCACATTTTGATTCGTCTGACCACAGAACAGTTTTCCACTTTGCCACAGTCCATTTTAAATGAGCCTTGGCCCAGAGAAGACGTCTGCGCTTCTGGATCATGTTTAGATACGGCTTCTTCTTTGAACTATAGAGATTTAGCTGGCAACGGTGGATGGCACGGTGAATTGTGTTCACAGATGATGCTCTCTGGAAATATTCCTGAGCCCATTTTGTGATTTCCAATACAGAAGCATGCCTGTATGTGATGCAGTGCCGTCTAAGGCCACAAAGATCACGGGCACCCAGTATGGTTTTCCGGCCTTGACCCTTACGCACAGAGATTCTTCCAGATTCTCTGAATCTTTTGATGATATTATGCACTGTAGATGATGATATGTTCAAACTCTTTGCAATTTTACACTGTCGAACACCTTTCTGATATTGCTCCACTATTTGTCGGCACAGAATTAGGGGGATTGGTGATCCTCTTCCCATCTTTACTTCTGAGAGCCGCTGCCACTCCAAGATGCTCTTTTTATACCCAGTCATGTTAATGACCTATTGCCAATTGACCTAATGAGTTGCAATTTGGTCCTCCAGCTGTTCCTTTTTTGTACCTTTAACTTTTCCAGCTTCTTATTGCCCCTGTCCCAACTTTTTTGAGATGTGTTGCTGTCATGAAATTTCAAATGAGCCAATATTTGGCATGAAATTTCAAAATGTCTCACTTTCGACATTTGATATGTTGTCTATGTTCTATTGTGAATATCAGTTTTTGAGATTTGTAAATTACTGCGTTCCATTTTTATTTACCATTTGTACTTTGTCCCAACTTTTTTGGAATCAGGGTTGTATATAGCAGTAGTTTATATTAGTGTTCAATTCATTGGGTTTTTTTTCTTGCTTGATTAGATGTTAATATGTTATAATAGTGTTAGATAAATGTTAATCTTTTTCTCTGTTCAAATTGTATTTGTAATGCCCTTTAGTTTAATCAGATTACTTTAGCTCATAAGTACAGCACCATCGCTAAGACTCCATGACCCTGCTGTCTCTCATCACTGATCCGATACAGGCTCAAGGAAAAGCAAAAGAACCCACAGACAGTGCCAGCCTGAACGTTCGTGCCCGGACACTTCACCGAGTGAATCTATCGAGAACATCTTATTCATCCTGTCAGATTAGACATTGCGTCAAACATTTGTCAATTTCATGAGCGAGCTGTTTCTTTAAGTAGATTGCAGGGTGCAATGTTATCTTTTCCATGTGCACAAATAACATTACAGCAGCAAGATTTAACCAAACCAAAAACAGGATTCCAAATAGCTCCTCATTAAGCGCACAACATTTTGTATGACCACTGGATTTCATGATCAGTGTCATGTTTGGGATTCAGCATTTGGTTTGGTTTTGAGTTATGGAAAGTCAGCTCGCATTTCGGTTGTGTAGTGGTCACGTTTTGACCTCGAACAATTTGAAATGTCACATTTACAAGTTCGTGCATCTTTGACGTTCCCCATGGACACGTACAGTCTTTTCCTCTGACTCATTTAGTGGGAGGATTTACTCACTCATGATTACTACTGCAAAAGTTATCCGTCTAGTCCTCTCTTTCTGTTCCCTTAAGTGGTTTTTTTTTTTATCTACAGAAAGCACAGGGACATGGATGTACTCTTTCAGTCGGCTGTAGAGTGGGTGAATGTGGTGTACTCGGTGGGATAAAGTACACCGAGTGGCACATTAAAACACGTCACAGTTGGCAAGCGGCAGCGCATTCCACATTTAAGCTGAATTTAATTTCACAACATCCTCAGGAGGCCGGGAGTTAACTTACTGCAACTAACTACCTTACGATCACACCGCTTACAGATAATGAGCGACTCAATCGACTTGCGCTGGAGAGACAGAGAGAGAGAGAGAAGTCCTGCTTTGGAGTAGAGACCCTGCAGCTGTAATTAAAATTTAATCAAACTCAAATTCGACCCTTTTCAAGCTCAAACACTGAGGCACCGCTGCATGACCTGTCGCAAGAAACATCTCGGTTTATTGAAGCATAGAGGGAAAAAAAAAAAATTTGTTTTGCAGCACTGAATTATTTACACATTTCCTACAAAGCTGGCTTAAATATTAACAATAACAGAGATAGGTCTCGGGGGTATTGGTTCTACACCTTTTGTCTTAACCTCCTAGGGCTTAGCGGTCACATGCATGGACAGCACTTTTTAGAAATTCGGAACAAGAATCCACATATGTGGACAAACTTTTTCTCTAAAAGTACATCTTATCAAAAGATGATGCTTAGTTTTTATTCTAATCAGGTTCTAATAAGCCCAAATAGCAAAGAGAAATAAAAAATGCATGCAAAAAAAAACAGCTTGGGCCTTAGGAGGTTAAATTGAGATTTAGGTATTTCACAATAACCTACAGTGGCATGCAAAAGTTTGGGCACCCTTGATGAAAATGCCTGTTACTGTGAATAGTTAAGTGAGCAGAAGATCACCAAAAGGCATAAGGGTAAAGACGAGACATTTCTTTAATATTTTCCGCAAGATTAAATTTTTATTTCCATCATAAAATACCAAAATATGAAAAGGACCTGAAGCAAAAGTTTGGGCACCTGACATGGTCAGTACTTAGTAGCACCCCCTTTGGCAAGTATCACAGCTTGTAAACACTTTTTGTAGCCAGCTAATAATCTTTCAGTTCTTACCTGGGGGATTTTCACACATTCGTCCTTGCAAAAGGCTTCCAGTTCTACAAGTTTCTTGGGCTGTCTTGCATGCACTGCTCTTTTGAGATTTATCCACAGATTTTCAATGATGTTTAGGTCAGGGGACTGTGCGGGCCAGGGCAAAACTTTCAGCTTGCGTCTCTTGAGGTATTCCGTTGTAGATTTTGAGGTGTGTTTTGGATCATCGTCTTATTGTAGGACCCATCCTCTTTTTAACTTCAACTTTTTTACAGATGGTGTGATGTTTGCTTCCAGAATTTGCTGGTATTTATTCGAATCCATGCTTCCCTCGACCAATGAAATGTGCCCTGTGCCACTGGCTGCAACACAACCCCAAAGCATGATCGATCCACACCCATGCTTCAGAGTTGGAGAGGTGTTCTTTTCCTGGAATTTGGCACCCTCTCTCTCTCTCTCTCTCTCTCTCATTATCTCTAGCCGCTTTATCCTTCTACAGGGTCGCAGGCAAGCTGGAGCCTATCCCAGCTGACTACGGGCGAAAGGCGGGGTACACCCTGGACAAGTCGCCAGGTCATCACAGGGCTGACACATAGACACAGACAACCATTCACACTCACATTCACACCTACGCTCAATTTAGATTTGGCACCCTTTTTTCTCCAAACATACCTTTGCACATTGTGGCCAAAAAGTTCTATTTTGATTTCATCAGTACACAGGACTTGTTTCCAAAATGCATCAGGCTTATTTAGATGTTCATTTGCAAACTTCAGATGCTGAATTTTGTGGCTCGGATGCAGGAATGGTTTTCTTCTGATGACTCTCCTATGAAGGTCATATTTGTTCAGGTGTCGCTGCATAGTAGAACAGTGCACCACCACTCCAGGGTCTGCTAAATCTTTCTGAAGGTCTTTTGCAGTCAAACAGGGGTTTTTATTTGCCTTTCTAGCAATCCAACGAGCAGTTCTTTCAGAAAGTTTTCTTCATCTTCCAGACCTCACCTTGATCTCCACTGTTTCTGTTCACTGCCATTTCTTAATAACATTACGATCTGAGGAAACAGCTACCTGAAAACACTTTGCTGTGTTCTTGTAGCCTTCTCCTGCTTTGTGAGCATCAGTTATTTTATTATTCAGAATGCGAGCGAGTTGCTTAGAGCAGGGGTTCCCAAACTTTTCCATGCCAAGGCCCCCCAAACAGCATTAGCTTCTGGCCGGGGACCCCCTTTGCAAACCCACAGACAATGCTACAAAATATGTAAAGAAACATCAACTTTTAGAATGTTTTCTCTTACTTTTATTCAATAGTCAATAATTGTTACATTTGTTTAGCATAAGAATATTATTAACTAACATGTTTTCAACACAAATATTTTCGCACTGAACAATAAACTGTATAACCTCCTGTAGTACCTGATTCGACTCGTCATCCATCCTTTTTGCGGCCAGTGCCTCGCGATGGAGCATGCAGTGTATGGCCACTACATGCGGGGCCTTCTGCTTAATGAGAGCGGTCACTCCACTGATCTTCCCGGTCATCGCCGCGGCTCCGTCCGAACACACCCCCACACAACGGGTCCAGTCCAATCCGTTAGACTCGATGTAATCATCCAAAACTTGAAAAATGTCTTTCCCAGTAGTTCTTTTTTCAAGTGCTTTACAAAATAGTATTTCCTCCACAAATCTTTCCTGTGAAATAAATCTGACGTACACAAGCAGTTGGGCCTCACTGGATAAATCTGCGCTCTCATCCAGCTGAAGTGCGAAGTATTCGCTGGCTCTCACCTGCTCCAACAGCTGAGCAGATACGTCTTGAGCCATGTCACCAATCCGTCGGCTCACGGTGTTATCAGAGAGTGGGACAGCATCGATTTTTTTGGCAGCATCCTCACCAAGCAATTCTCGGACAATGTCTTTGGTGGCTGGTAAAATCAAATCTTCTCCAATTGAGTGAGGTTTTTTAGCACGAGCAATGTGGTACAAGGCTAAAAATTATGCCTTCAGGGCCCGCTCGGGGACAGTAGCTTGCTGGGTGAATGCAGCAGATTGCCTGACCAAATGCTCTTCTTTGCGTCTGAAGAAATCTACTGTTTTTTCGGCATCTGTCGGATGTTTTTGTACCAAGTGACGCTGAAGTTTCAAGGTTTTAAGCACTCATTTGACAGGGTCTCCAGACAGAGGACGCATTTCAGGCAATCATGGCCATTTTTCTGTATGGCTGTAAAGCCATACTTAATGTATGCTGCCTCATATTTTCGGATTTTAGTTGGCCAGGACTTAGTTTTTTTTCGCAGCAGTGTCCTACACAGCAGGGCTGTTGGTTTGTTCCTTCAGTCTCTTCTTCAAAAACCTGTCCATTTTGCGCTAGCAATATGCTAGCTTGAGGAGCAAAGCAGCTTGACAAATGGCGCAAACCGCAACATCACAGGCAATCGGAGAGATGAGCATGGCAAACAACGTTTTGATATGATGTATTATTATTAATAATTATATTTATAACAATGATTAAAAAACTAAATTACAATATATTTAATATTAAATATTTTTAAAAAGTATATATTTTTTCGCAATTTTTTTGTTATCGTCCCTCTAACTTTCTGAGGCCCCCCTAGCGCCCCCTGGCGGCCCCCCAGGGGGCCGCGGCCCCCACTTTGAAAACCACTGGCTTAGAGGAGCCCATGGCTGTTGATTTTAGGGACAAGTTTGAGGAGTCAGAGAATTCATACAGCTTTGAAATCTGCATCATCTTGACCTTTCCTAACGAAGAATTTGAACAAGCCACAGCTGAATAAGCTAATTAAGGTCTGGAACCTTGGTAAAAGTTACCTGAGAACTTAAATGTATTGGGGTGCCCAAATGTTCGCATGGTATTCCTTTTCTTTTTTCACTCTCCAATTGTACAAAACAAAAATAAATATACAAATCTTGCATAAAACCCTGAAAAGAAATGTCTCGTCTTTACCTTAATGCCTTTTGGTGATCAGTTCATCTTCTGCTCACTTAACTATTCACAGTAATAGACATTTTCAGCAAGGGTGCCCAAACTTTTGCATGCCACTGTATTGTCAATTTGTGCTTCATTCACCATATAGTAATCCAGTACACTATATTCTTACCCATAGTATACAACTGACGTACACCAATTCTTCACCAAGTACCACAACAATACTCAAATATAACTTACTACTCAAATGTTTAAAGGAGATACGCAGAGCTTTCGTTTTTAAATCAATTTCTGAGTGGATGGTATCTCCATCCTTGACTCTTGTATACTGCATAAATGGGAGGAAGAAAAAAAAAATACATTTTTGAGAGTTAAAATCAACCGCAAAGTTGGCATTCGAGCTGCCCCGCTGAGCCAGCCAGCCCTGAGTGCGTGACGTCACAGCGGTAACCGGTTTTAAGGCCGAGGCCTTTTACAGCTATAGACCAAAGTCATATAAATAAAAATTTACGGTGAAAGTAAGAAATACCATCACCGACTTGTTCAACTAAGACTGATTTGACTTCACTGATTGTGGGTTGACTCTCATTAAAACAGGATGGGCGTTAAAACTTATGCAACATACATGTCCATGCATGCATTTTCACTGATAAAACGTAAAAGGCTGATTAAATAATCAGATGAACCGAGGCAAATCACATTCTGAAGCAAATTAAATCATCTTATACCGGTAACTTAAACACACAATACAAGTTACATGTATTAATCTAAATGCAGGTAAACAACGTCGTGTTGTTTTTTTTAATCCAAATGAGAGTCGAAGCTTACCCGTCTACGTTCTCGCTTCTTGAAGACTGATTGCTTTTGAAACAATCTGACTTTCAGTTGTTTGTTCAGTTCTCTGTTCATTCGCTTCTTCCATGTAAGGGTGAGATGGCAGCAATATCCAGTTTAGAAATCAGACGGCTGCTCCACTCGTTCACTTTTCTTCATACTGTGTATTCTGTCATTACTGCTGGGCTCAGGCAATTAGTAAAACCTGGGACGGAACGGGATGTCACTGGTTTTAGCAACAACTGCAGGGAGGTCACTGCCCGAGCGATATGTCCCGTCCCGTGTTTTAGCAACAACCCTCGGCTCACTCCGGGAGGACTGATGCAACTGAACTCATGGTCCTTTAAAAATAAATAAATAAATAAATAAAATACTTTCCTTTTCTTGTAGTTTTCTTTCTCTTTAATTGTTGGTCCTGCACCCTCTTTCAATACGGGCTTCTAGCCAACGCTCCTCAACAGATCAGAGGTTTTGCATGAGTCTTCAGTAAAATGTGCAGAGGAGAGACCACTTCGTAGGCGCCCAATGTGTCCGTGAACTTCTCGCAAAACGCATCCAAATCTTTGCAGTTTGAACATTCTTGGGCCATGAATGCAACGTAAATCCACCTTCTGTCATGTTGCTGCACCGGCCAGCAACACATCTATGTGGCATGGCGATAAATTAGCTCAAAATGGAGGATCGGAGTTGCAGTCAGCTCTGTGTTTCAGTATAGCGGAAATGCCGATGAGACCGATGGACTTCCTGTTGTGATGTTACGGACGTCGAGGTCATTCACTCAGACCGCTACCTATATAAATCACTTTAATCGTAAAAATTACTATAATTAGATTTATTGTTAACGCTTAAAACTATTTCTGTGCCATTCTTGAGGTCTCAAGGCATTTATAAACGAAAGTGAGGCCATGGTTCTGCGTATATGCTTTAAGCATTTTGAATATCAGTTATCAATATCGGGGTGCGCACTCAGTTTTTTTTTCCCCAAAATAAAGTTCTTCTATTTACTACATACACGATATAGCCATACCTTTCGACACTTGTCATCCTTATTGCCTAAGGTCACATGAGCTCTAAAATAGCTCTTTTACAGCAGAAGGGAGGAGATACATGGATGCCACACAAAGCAAGTCAAATCTAAATCGTCATTAAGACCAGTACGACGTGCATCTCGAAAGGTTTCTCTACGTAATATTTTTCCTGTTTAGATCCTCACTCCTTCTACTGAGTGGAACTTTTTCTATGCTGATGCACCTCAGAGTTTGTGCAGTGTGTTTAAATACCTTAAGTGTCTGGATACTGAGGAGTTCAGATTGCGCAGCCTAACTGCGCTCGTCTTCACGTACGTGGACGTGTAGCGGCCTTGTGGTGTTCCCCATGTAGCCCCACCCATGTGGACAAACCAACAGGTAAATAATAACATTCGTGTTGCATGTTATGTTGTTTCAGTGAACATTTTCTCCCAGTCAGCAGATGTTTATAAATATAATTATCTTTGTTTATATATTATTTTTTCAGTTTTTATTATCTGCATGAACCAATTTATCCTTTATACGACGAGCTCATCGATGGGTAAACAAAGGAGGCTTCTTGAAAAGATGACTAAGGTTTGAGTCAGACACCAAAATGTGCCAATACTGACGCATAACGGTTGGAACTGCTTGGCTTTGCGTGCCATACATTAAAGGATACATAACCTGAGCCTTTGGCTTTTTTTCAAGCAGGTGTTTTATGTAATAGTTCGTGTCAAGTTTTGCTCACAGCTACATTTTTAGCTGATAACAACCACAAATTTGGATGTCCTCTGTCAGGGAAGTGCTTGACATGTTTTCAGTTTCTTTCTCGAATGCATCATCCGTACTACAGATCCTTCGTATCCTGCATCATTGACTCAACGGTAAACTGCATTTAAGAGACGTAGGATGACAGGAATTTGCCAATAATAAAGTAAATTGTTTTTTTCGCGGTCCGGTTTCCATCAAATCGTGCTCGCGAGCGGTCCGGAATCCTATGATACGGACCCTGGTTACGGACCTTTAGCGACTCGTTCGTTCACAACAACAACAAACATAGTATCAATTTTTTGTCAACATTTATTTTCGCATTTCTCAGTATAATAGCATTAATTTTACAGCATGGATAGCGATAACGACAGTGTTCACAGCGAAAGTGAGTTTTACTACCCTGATAAAGACGAAATAAAAGAAAATGTTTCAGGAGAAAGCCGAAAACCTGAAACTGTTGCTAACGCCGAGCAAATCCAGCAGTTTATTGAGGAGCAAAGGGCAGAAAATACAACAAAAAAGACGCCCTACGACCTCAGTGTCTTTGGGAAGTTCTGTCGAAACCTAAATGAAGGTCGAAAGGTGGAAGACATACCTGGCGAAGAACTAAACATGTTGCTGTGCAACTTTTTCATGTCCACAACAAAGAAAAATGGCGACGTGTATGAGCCGTCCTCGCTCACGTCTTTCCAGAGAAGTATCCAGCGCTATCTGAATCAGTCCGGCGCGAAACTAAATATCTTCATGGACCCCGAGTTCAACAAGTCAAGAGAAGTCCTTGTGGCCCGTAAATGGCAGTTGGTTGAGGTTTTCGCGAAGGGAAACCGTCCACAAGCAGTCAGGGCGCGTTTTAGATGAGCTTGTAGCAGGTTTGTTCTAAATATGGTTTCCCTTTCGGGCACTCTCATTTTCTGTTAGAATTTGGTAAAGAAAAAAAATTAATATATTATTTACCAGCTTAAAGTATATATCACGGGTAAATTTAGGAGCAAGATCAATATAATTCTCCTATTTTATATTAAACTTTGGTCAAATATCTGTCACATTTTGTGCAATTTTTTTTACCTTGCGCAATACCAGAAAAAATTCAGTTTAAATCAAGCCATTTGAGGCGAATTCGTCCGTCTCTGAAAAAAATTGGCATTTGGATTTCCCAGCAAACATCGATTTTCGTGACGTCGCGTGCGGGACGCCTCCCTCTGAATCCTACGTCAGCGCTGGTTTGTTTATAAGAAAACGACCTGGTGGTTTTCTGCAAATTTCTTCAATGTTATCGTGTAATTATTAAAATGGTTAACAGATGTATCGTAGGAGGGTGTAGCAACACCAATCTTGATGGGATTAGTGCTCATTGTTTCCCAAAAGACCAGACAATGAGAGAGAAATGGGAGCGCTCGGTCTACACAGGCTGTGCACTGAAACCGTGCAAAGCTCGCGCAGCCTGCTGGCGCTTCCGCAGATAACGTCACGAATCTGGCTCCAGACTCCCTTGGGATTTTTCCAGACGTGTTTTTTTTTTTTTTTTTTCTGCTGTAGACAGATGGCCTTATGCAAAATTACCCTTCTGGATGAGTGTGTAAAGGGACATACTTTCATATAAAAAAAAAGAAAAAAAAAAGAAATTGGTCCAGAATATGCACTTTAAGGTCGGTCCGTATCATGAAATACCGTGACCTTGGCCTTGAGAATACTGACCGAGGCCGAGGTCAGTATTCTCAAGGCCGAGGTCACGGTATTTCATGATACGGACCGACCTTAAGCTGGTAAATAATTACAATGTCCTTATCTTTGTGAAACGTAGCATCCAGAAAACTGAATAAAATATTTTTTTTACTTTTTTCCACAGGTGAACTTAATACAAGGTACTCTATTGTTTAGGAAACTTACAAAGCCTTCTAGTCCTTCCTCTAACCCAAACTAGATTTTTTTTTTTAAAAAGTCACCAATAAATCCTGCAGAATATGTTAAATGTTATTTATCAGCGCTATTGTATATATGACCGTCGTCAAACTTTCCCATTAATAACTTAGCATAGTTCGATGCCATGATTGAGCCCATGGCACTTCATCTTGAGTATCTAATATTTATAAATTTCAACTCCTTCCTTTTATTACGAGTGCTTTCTGACTTTGCCTAACCGAAATTTGATACTTCTAGTTTCATTGAGTTCATTGTATATTTAAGGACCCCAAAAGATGAAAATTTAAAATCGACAGAGAGAAAGCAATGGAAAATGTGAACAACCCTTTTGTATATCCAGAATACGCTGTACTCATGCGACACTTCGGCTCTGCCCTCTGGCTCTGCTCGTGTCTCACATGCTGAAATACGCTGCTTCCTCCCCATCCACATAGCATGCATAGGAAATCAGTACTGACTCATTTTCTCTCTGTATTCAAACTGAATCTGAGTGTAATCGTTGTTTCCATCTGCTGTATAGAGAGGGTTTGATTCAAACAAATGAATTACTGCGCGTGTGCCTTAGAAACAGTAAAGGCTCAGGTTACGTGATCAGTGGAACACTGTTGCGTGTCTAGTATTATTATCATCAGGCACGGAGAATGTGATGTGATTATTTCAGACTTTCCAACCACCTGTACATGCAACCTGCAACAGCTATTCCATAACAAACCAGCCACACACACACACACACACACACACACACACACACACAAATACGGTTATCAAAAATGCAGACACTCTTCTTGTTATAGAAAAGGCTGTTATGTAGTACATATGTGTGTGTGTGTGTGTGTGTGTGTGTGTGTGTGTGTGTGTGTGTGTGTGTGTGTGCGCGCTCACGTGTGTGTACGGTAAATGAAATGGGTGAAAGAATGAAAGTGAGCCCTTTTCCACTGACAGTGCTAGTTTCAGAGGCAGTACCTAATCTCAATCCGTTTCCACCACAAAAACAAACCTAAATTCCCCCACTCACACACACTATTTTCTTCACAATTTGGTTTTGCCAATTCCCACCAATTGTCCCCGATCACATTATTATTACCAACCAGGCAGGGAAAAAGCTAGCACCAAGACACATAAAACCAGCCAACCTCTACATCATAGGGCAGCGTAACACACTTGGAGGAAAGCGCCATCCGCCCTCTTCCACATACATGAGCTCACAGAGGCCCATGACTGGCTAGCTTCACTGTGATAGACAGGAGAAAGGGAGAAGTGCCATGACTCTCACCCAGACAGCATCACTAATTGTTCTTCCTTGGCTCCTGGCCACAGATGGCTGTCAGGATGACAGATGGGATTTGAACTCGCAATCCCTTAAATGCTTGACGAAGCACCAAAAATCCGTTAAAGAATACAGACAAGTATGAATTTCCAGAGAGTGGACAACTGTGTAGAGGTAGTCCTTTTTTTTTTTTTTAAGTAGTGCATCGTGTCTTGACAAAAAGTCAACAAGTCGTCGGCCAACATTTCGTGTAAGTACAATTAGTGTCTTTATTCTCTTTCAATATGTTTAACTGTTAAGTGAGTGAATGTAGGAAGCAGGACAGCGCTATAGAAAACTTTTCCTGCATACGAATTTTAACAGTGCCTGTTTCTGAAAAGAAATGTTTCTCATCCATTCGTGCTAATTAATCCGACTAGTAAAAGTCATTCCACCGACAGTTAGATCGTGCCGTATGCCCAACTACTGCTTCAATTCAGAGAGTAGTGTGCACTACGTAGGGCATATGGTTTAGCAATCTGTGCACGCAAGAAGTAAATCTTAAAAACCAGTGTTAATATTTTTATATGTCCCTATATCTCATTAAAACACTGGGTCGGCTTTTAAACTGGTGGAAACAGTTGTTTAAAAAAAAAAAAAGTTCTTCGGTTCCTTAGCAAGCGCTGACACAGTGTTAGTGGAAATGGGGCACGTGAGAGGAAAAAAAAGAGAAAAGGTAAAGAGTGAGAAAGGTAGAAAGTGAGAAATGAAAAGCACTACATAAACGAACATGAACAATACAATGTTCAGTCCATGATTCTGCCACTGTCTCAGCGTGTATGAACATCTACAGGTCAACAAGATGATGAGGAACCTGAACTAGATTACGGCCCAGTCACGCGAACCATTCAGTGCATATACTCCATGTGTATTTCAGCCTGTGACTGTGTTTCAGAGTATATGTGTGTAAAGTAGTGGAAAGTGTGCACCTAGGGTGGAGACTGACATGGTGAACAATGGAGGAGAGAAAACCAGGGGGGAAAACAATAGGAAAGAGAGAGACCGAGAAAGAGAGGCATCACAAGGAGAGACAGAAAGACAGAGAAAGAGCGAGAGAAGCACAGGGCAGCTTTGCGTACCTGGCGTCAGCCTCGCTATAGTACTCTCTGGCAACAATGTCTTCAAACAGCTCTCCCCCTGTCACCCTGTAGAGCAAGAAGAGTGTTGGTTAGCACCAGGCTCACTCACACATGCTTCCTACATCCATACACACACACCACGCACCCACGCAACAGCTCAGCATCATTTCCATGGAAACAGAACCCGCTATGACAATTCCGACTCATCGTCTTCAACAACATGTCCTGGCGCACTCTGTAGCTTCCGTATCGTGTACGATGTTACAAAATGGTCAAATCATGCATAAAGGATCAATCAGGAAAACGGGCCAAGCTGGTACAATACGAGGAAACGCAAAGCATGGAAAGTTCCATAAGCTTCTTCAATGTCAGGACAAATCAAACTTCACAGGCTGTTATCTATCAGTCAAGCAATGACTTTAATAAAGTGAAAGTGTGCGGTTTTAGAAAAATAAATCAGTGTTACGCAGGCTGAGTCAAAGCATCCACCACAAAGTTATTATTATTTTCCAATAATATCAGAAAGTGTGGCAGCACGGTAGTGTAGTGGTTAGCACTGTCGCCTCGCAGCAAGAAGGTTCTGAGTTTGAGCCTAGCAGCTGGCGAGAACCTTTCTGTGTGGAGTTTGCATGTTCTCTCCGTGTCTGTGTGGGTTTCCTCCGGGTGCTCCGGTTTCCCTGACAGTCCAAAGACATGCAGGTTAGGTTAATTGGTGGCTCTAAATTGACCGTGAGTGTGAATGGTTGTCTGTGTCTATGTGTCAGCCCTGTGATGACCTGGCGACTTGTCCAGGGTGTACCCCGCCTCTCGCCCATAGTCAGCTGGGATAGGCTCCAGCTTGCCCGCGACCCTGCACAGGATAAGCGGCTACAGATAATGGATGGATCAGAAAGTGTTTTATTCCTGTTATACCACAGCAATTTGCCAACCCTAACAACTGTTTATTTATTAAAAAAGGATGTCATGCCATTATATTCATTTACAGGTAAATTTAAATAATATTGGCTGGTGTTGAGTGCTATATCAGATATATTCCATTCAGCTAGCTGAATGGAATATCTCTTATATACCATGACAAAAGCCAGCCAATGTTATTATACATACGCATTCCTTCCGGGTATTCAACGTCTTTCTCTTTCAAAATCTTCCGTGTTTAGCTAGGCAAACCTGGCGGCCATGCTGGTTTACAAACTGTCACAGTCGCTCGCTACCGCCGAAGTTTCACGTTACCGACATGTCACGTCATGTTGTCTTGACAACCATGCAATATCGTAAACCCTATTCAACGCTCATTCTCCACTGAGTAGAGTGACGTAATACACGTAGGATATGCGATATGCTAACAATACTACATGCCATCAAACCAAATGAATGAAACCCGCTAGAAGGGAATAGAACACGTGTTTTTATTCCATCGAAAAAAGTGTCCTGTATGGATAATAATTAACGCTGTCGAATATTCATGAGACGAGTTAGCTCCTTTTATCACTTACAGCATTATACAGTAGTGTCATAAAAACACAACTACTGAAAAAGTGCATTGGAAAACCTAAAGCTACGGCTTTACCCCTCACTGTTACAAAGCGCTGATACTGAAGACTCCTTCCAAAAATGTGAAGGAAACTAAGCGAACACAGAGAGACAAGCAGCCATTTTCGTCACATTTCTCACCTATGGAGCACTTGCATGTGACGTCACAGCTGATCCAGATTGTGACAGACGCCATCTTGTCGGTCAAACGCCATATTCCGCCTTCTGCTTCTGCTTTTACTTCTACCTTTTCTTCTGGAAAACCCTACTATATACAATTCTACTACAACGGCTGTGGCTACAAGCTCTCCCTACCTGTGCACGTTTTTTATGTTTTTTGTGTGTATTTTTGCGTGTTGTTCATCTGTACCGGACTTCAATATCCACTACAACTGTATGGACTTACTGGACATTGGTTTCCAGCAGAAAATGACGGTTTGTAGTGATTTCCATTGCATGCACAACATTCCGGACGAGATAGCGAGACCAGCGGGGTCTCCGTGGATTGTTATCGGAAGCAAAGCGAAGGAGGCAGCGTCGGGAGAGGAAGCAAAAGCGAGGCTGCAGAGCCGGCCTGTTGACTAAGCTCAGAAAACAGCCACTCAAATCTCCACTGCTAAGCCTCTACCTCTCCAATGCCAGATCCATGTAAACAAGACGGACGATTTGGAATTACAGCTGGAATTACCTTATTCTATTCTATAATCGGCTGGTCAGTGCTATACTCAATACTTAAGTGACTTACCCATCCAATGAGGATTCTTGTTTACAAGATGCCACATCTGAGTCGCTGACAAATCCTGAATTTCTGTAAAGATAACTGTCCAGAGATTTATAGGCACGCAGTGCTTCACCACTGAACAGCGAGGGAAAGTTAATGAGGCAATTATACACGTCTGGGTATTCCACCTCTGGCAGTTCAAAATCCGGTCGTGAAAACTCCGTCCGGTAAGCCATAAGGGTCACTAATCTGTAGATCGTTTATTTTAGACATATATCTAGTTATCTGTTCATTAGAAAAATGAGCCGTGTAGTCCGTCGGTTGAAATTGATCCATTCTGTACACGAGTGCAGCAGTATTCAGCGGTGTTTTTGACCGACAAGATGGCGGTTGTGTACTTTCCGGTCACATGACTGCAAGATCTCTATAGTAGCCAGTTGAGCTAATTAGCATGTCTTTAGATCGTGGGAGGAAACCCACACACGAAGGTACAGAGAGAACATGCAAACTCCACACAGAGAGGCCCCAGACAGCCAGCAGGTTCAAATGCAGAACCTTCTTGCTGTGAGGCGACAGTGCTAACCACTGCACCACCGTGCCACCCTACAAAGAAACTAACGAGCTCTATTGCATGGAAATATTGTGAATCACAGGTCTTTACGATATCAGTGAAATTATCTGATTATCATCAGTCTTGGGCTCCTAGACATGACCTAATACCAGATAAACCTGAGATACGTTTTCTAGTACACTAATTCATGCTCCTCTTTGGTGAACTTGCAGTTGGAAAAGCCCAACTGATTGCTCAAAAAGCTCATCTCGTATCCAAAAGACGTGTAACAAGCATCAGCTATACTTCAGAATCTCTGCTTAACATGGATTTGTATCAGATGGTGAGTGATCAGGGGTTTAAGATCTTAGTAACAAGAAATATATGCAAACAAATACACTTACAGGTCAAACAGCAGGTAATGGAAGCTTTCCTCTGATATGCTGTCATGAAGTCGAACTGCAAGAGAAGAGAAGTTTTCATTCCGAAATGAACAGACATGGCATGTTTCATGCAACTCGAACCTGAGAATGAGGTTTTATTTCATTAACTAAACTTTGGACAGTCAAATAATCACTTATTCATGATCGACTGATTTGATAGGAAACTGAAAAAAATTTGGGAGGGGAAAAAAATAAGGTAAAAACGACTTGTAGTGTTTACATTATTAACATGCCTGTTTTTAGCACAGTGTAACACTCACATAGTTCTGGTTTATTGAAGTATTTTTGTCATGTCTTCGCTATTAAAAATATGAACGTTTATGTATATTTTGGGTATAAAGTATATTACGAATATTAAATGCTAGTTGGATGGAATAAGATTTCCTGTTGTTGCCCTGTTACCACAGGATGTCTGTAATGATTATTTAAAGATTCACGTATATTCAGATAAGCGATCTCTGTACAAGGAAGTGCCTTCACAATGCACACATGCTTGTCGCACTAAAAATTCCCTGTGTACGACGTACTATACAGCTCATTTTAATACAATATTCGACTTTTGTTATAAGCGGGAAGGTTTGTAGAACTTGTGGCCATGCAAGTTGCGCTTTACCATTAGGTCGTCACATGACAGCCTATGTATATAGGCTGTACCTGTGCGAGAAACTCATGTTCCCTTCCCCATCAGCTGGAAAAAAGGTAAAAGCTGTCTACATTTTATTCTTTTGCGTTAGAAACTCGGCCAGTACTAGGTTTCAAAGGGAGAAGATATGTAGAAAAGAGCGAATGCTTCATGGAGTGTCTCCATGATGAAGAAAAAGTGCAAAGCCTTTTTTTTTTTCTCCAAAAGGATCCAAGAGGATTGGTTATCAACTGTCAATTTGGACAGGTGGCATAACCGGCTATAAAATTGTTCATCATAACTTTTAATGACGATCATCAGCTAATATATCGTAAGCAGATTATAACCCTTTTTTTTCGCAGTCTGGTTTCCATCAAATCCTGCGTTCTGATTGGCTGGTGAGCGGGTCCGTATCCTACGATACGGACCCCAGTTACGGACCTCTGGCGACTCGCTCGTTCACAACAACAAACATAGTAGCAATTTTTGTCAACATTTATTTTCACATTTCTCAGGAGAATAGAATTCATTTTACAGCATGGATAGCGATAACGACAGTGTTCACAGCGAAAGCGAGTTTTACTACCCTGAGGAAGAAGAAATAACAGAAAACATTTCAGGAGAAAGCTAAAAACCTGTAACTGCTGTCAACGCCGAGAAAAAACTTGGCTGAATCCTGAATGACTCAAATTTTGTATAAATAGGGGACTACATAGGTGGCAAAATGTGGTTCTATTTCCTTCACTCCAGACCACCAGGGCGGTGCTGAAAGCACTAGTGGAAGGATCTTTGCATCCGCGCGTTTCGAAAATCGCATACAAAAGTTGTCATCTCATGACGTATGATGTGCCTGCCTATATAAGGCAACATCCCACGTCATTTGGCCTCTTCTTTTTTCTCGCGTTGGAATCGCATCTCTTCTTTTGGAATTGTGTGTGTGCTATCAGTTAACTGTGGGAATACCTGCGACAATCTACAGTGCAACTCGTGACTGAAGAGGACTTCAGTGGGACTCGACTCCACGCGAGCTGTCTGGTCGCTAAGGTAACTTGGTTAACATTATTTTGAGGTTGTTTATGCATCGATAGTCATTGAATCTTGGCTGCCAAGTTTTCAGGGACGGCTATTATATCGGTCTTGTCACAAACTGTTCGGTTGCCGGCAGGTTTGTCAGTGTTGAGTGAGTTAGCGAATTGGTTGCCAATAACGTTAATGTGTACTTACAACTTTACGTGAGCATCGGTTTTCTGGTTGCTAGTAAATCGTTGTCTGTAGCGGTAAAGTTGCGCTTGCGAACTCACTAGCCTTGGTTGCCAGGCTAGCAAGCAGCGCTACACCTTGCTTCTTTTCTTAAAAAAAAAAAAAAAATCGTGGGTGAGTAGACACTGAGATGGATTCAGTGAGGTGTTCCACTTGCCCCAACCTAATGGAGGTGCTGGATGCACATGATCGCTGCGCGGAGTGCCTTGGCTCATGTTCTCAGCCACCTGACCAAGAGGAAGTGATGTCTGTGGCTGCCTCAGACACCTTTTTCAGTCAGCCTTCTTCCTCGGCGCAGCCACCAAGCGAAGTCCTGCCAGGTGTTGAGCCCCGTGATTCGGGCAGTGATGTTACCTCTGGGCGATCTGGGGAGTCTGCCTCAGTGGTGGGTTCAGTGGAGGCCACACTGAAGGCTTTGCTTGCACGTTTGCAGTTGGACACCCCCGCGCCTCCTACCGGATCTGAGAACATATTCCTGCGCCGTGTTCAGCGCGCCTCTCCGGTAATTCCACAGTGTCGTGACTTTACTTCTGTGGTGGCCTCTGCCCTGGAGGCTGCTACGAAAGCTGCCCATCCAGACCAGATGTCTTGCATGCTTGCGGCGATGCAGGACCCCGGTGCTGTTGGCTTGGGCAGCATGCCAGTAGTCAAATCAAGCATTGCTTCGCTCATTATGTCTCCCGATGAAGCACTTCGGGAGCAGGTGCGTTGCCCTAATGCTGAGTGCCACCGCACAGACGAGCTACTTTCTCATGCTTACAACTCTACTGCCTTTCTTGGCAGGGTGTCTAACTCACTGGCACACATGCTTGTTATGCTGCACTCGACACTCAACACATCATTGGCAGACCCACTGGCAGCTGAGGTACTGGAACTTACACTGCAGGCTATGGGTGTCATTGCCAACCAGTGTGGCACTACCTTGGGCACCTTGCTGCAAGCCCGTCGACAAGTGTGGCTGGCTCAATCACCTCTGCCAGACGTATGCAGGAACAATCTGAGGCACCTCCCACTGGCACCTGGACAGGTCTTTGGGCCAGCAGCACAAGAGGCCCTTGACAGACATGTGTCTGTTACAGAGTCTTGCTCCCGTCATGTGGGCATAGCACCCACATTCAGAGCTCCGCCAAACCCTTCTGCCTCATGCTTTAGGCACGTGGCCCCTAGAGCTGCACAAAGGTCTCCCCATCGACCCCAGCAGCAGGCCCCCAATCCCCCACCTCCCTTGGCCAGGCAGGGTGGCGCTCAGCCACATGTGAGTTTTCGCCCTTTTCGACAGACGGGTCCACCCCGCCGTTGTCGCCCCCCCCCATCCCTTCCGAAAAACGTGGACAGGACCACTGACAGGTCAGGGCCAGTGGCAGGAGTTTTTACAGGCAGCCAGCTAGCGCGTTGGCGCGAAATAACAACCAGTGGCTACTCACCACCCTTTCAGAAGGGTACCGCCTGCAATTCCGCCGCTGGCCACCAATGCATTCGGGTGTGAGGCAGACAGTTATAACCAATCCAAGACAGTCAGAAGCCTTGTCGAGAGAAGTTCAGTTGTTACTACAAAAAGGAGCCATAGAGATGGTCGACCCCATTGTTCACCCAGGGGGTTTCTTTTCAGTTTATTTTCTCGTTCCAAAGAAAGATGGTGGGTTCAGGCTGATTTTAGATTTAAGAAGGTTAAACCGTTTCTTGAAGGTGCTTCCTTTTTGAATGCTACGAACAACAGATGCACTGCAAGCGGTCACAAACCAGGACTGGTTTGTGACCGTAGATCTTGAGGACGCCTATTTTCACATACCCATTGCCGCGGACCACAGGCACTTCCTTCGTTTTTCGTTCATGGGAAAGATTTTTCAGTTCAGAGTTCTCCCCTTTGGACTTTCTCTGGCGCCAAGGGTGTTCTTGAAATGCGTCCAAGTAGCACTAGAACCCCTTCAGAAGGAGGGCATAAGAGTGCTCCCTTACTTGGATGACTGGCTTCTTTGTGCGGCATTGCCCGAACAGGCCAGGGAACATGCTCACCGGTTGCTACTACACATTACGGCTCTGGGGTTCAGGGTGAACCAGAGGAAGTGCAAACTGGTCCCAGTCCAGGCAACACATTTCATCGGCCTTGCCCTGGATTCGAACACTATGCTGGCCAGTCCCACGCCAGACAGAATAAGTTCAATTCTCACTGGAGTGAACCACCTTCGTGTCGGGGGAACTCAGCGTTACGTTTCTCTCCTTCAGCTGTTGGGGAAATTCACAGCGGCCTCAGCAGTCATTCCTCTGGGTCTTCTGTGGCTAAGGGCTTTTCAGAGATGGCTTCTTCAACTGCGTCTGTGTCCAGTGCGAGACAGGCACATGAGAGTGAGAATAACACCCCGTTGCATGCTCATGCTAAGACCTTGGTCCCAGGCACACTTTCTCACTCATGGAGTTCCACTTGGTCCCCCACCGGGACAGTGGGAGGTTATCCGGACAGATGCTTCCCTCATGGGTTGGGGTGGAGTCTGGCGTCGGCAAGGTGTGAACGGCACCTGGCCTGCTCCGTGGCGCACTGGAGTTGATGGCGGTGTTTCTGACGTTGCGCCACTTTCAGGAAGTGCTACGGGGCAAACATGTATTGGTACGTACAGACAATGTGGCAACTGTTTTCTATATCAATCATCAGGGGGGCACAATGTCTGTAGCTGCGCTTCAGGTGGCTCACAGTCTCCTAGTATGGGCTCAGGACAACCTCCTTTCCATAAGAGCATCTTATCTACCTGGACACCTAAACAGTGTGGCAGATGCTCTGTCACGCAGCAAGGTGTCTCAAGGGGATTGGAAACTGCATCCAGACATGGTGGAACAGATCTGGAAAACCTATGGGAGAGCAACTGTGGACCTGTTTGCGAGCAGTCCGACAACTCATTGTCCAACATGGTTTTCCCTGGGAGAAGAAACGGCAGCGTTGGGCCAGGATGCTCTGGCCCACGACTGGCCGAGGGCCATCCTTTATGCCTTTCCCCCTCTACCACTGTTGTGGAGGACTCTCTGCCGTGTGCACGATCACAGTCACCATGTGCTATTGATAGCTCCTCATTGGCCATCCAGGCCATGGTTCCAGCTCCTGCTGTCACTACTAGTGGGACCCCCTTGTCAGCTGCCCAGCAGGCCCGACTTGCTGATGCAGATGGAGGGCAGGATTCAACACCCATGTCCGGAATGCCTGAAGCTCTGGGTGTGGCCCTTGGGGCCCCGGGGCTACTACTGGAGTGTTCAGAAGGGATCAGGAACACTGTGGTGAATGCACGTGCAGAATCTACCCAACGCTTGTATGCAAGCAAGTGGAAGGTGTTCTGTGATTGGTGTGCGGAACGCAACATCGACCCCCTAAGCTGCTCTGTTCCACAGACTTTAGATTTCCTGCAGCACCTTTAAGAGCTTGGCAGGGCTGCATCTACACTTAAGGTGTATGTTGCAGCACTAACAGCCCACCGTTCAGAGGTTGGAGGTGTTTCACTTGGGTCCCACCGGCTGGTGGTAGCCTTTTTGAGAGGGGCATTTCATCTTAATCCTCCTCATTTTGTGCGGAGTCCGTCATGGGATCTGAACACTGTGCTCGAATCCCTTTGCTTGCCTCCTTATGAGCCCCTGTCAGCAGCTGACATTAAGTGGCTATCTGTTAAAACGGCTTTTCTCCTTGCCATCACAACAGCCCGGGGTGTGAGTGAGCTACATGCCCTCTCAGTGAGTACTGTTTGTCTTTGTTGGGGCCCTGTGTTTGACAGTGTTTCATTGTGGCCTAACCCAGCTTTCCTCCCTAAAGTCTTATCTCCCCAGTTTAGCAACCAGCCGATTTTGCTGACTGCTATACCGGTGGACAGGACGGACTTGCGTGCAGAGTTGTGCCCTGTCAGGGCTCTGAGCTTTTATTTTGATAGGACGGCAGCCTTTCGTATGACAGACCAATTGTTTGTTTGTTTTGGTGGTGCTCCGAGAGGAAGGCCTCGGTCCAAGCAGCGGCTCTCCCGTTGGGTTGTGGAGGCAATCACCCATGCCTATGAATCTATGGGACGTACTGTGCCCTCTCCTGTCCGCTGCCATTCGACGTGTGCTCAGGCAACATCAAGGGCAGCTCTCCAGGGTGTACCACTCTCTGACATTTGTGCTGCTGCAACTTGGTCCAATGCATGTACATTTGCCCGGTATTACAGGCTAAATGTTGCGTCCATGCCATTGCGGTGTGCAGCTGTTCTTCCAGAAGGTGGTGATGCTCTTCTGAATTCCTTGTGACTGGGTTAGTATTCGTCTTCCACTAGTGCTTTCAACACCACCTTGGCGGTCTGGAGTGAAGGAAATAGAACGCTGGTTACGAATGTAACTGTGGTTCTATGACTAAGTTGAAGACCGCCAGCGTCTTTGGTCACTCGGATTGCGCGAGAATGATCTTGAGGCCAAATGACATGGGATGTTGCCTTATATAGGCAGGCACGTCATACGTCATGAGATGACAACTTTTGTATGCGATTCTCGAAACGCGCAGATGCAAAGATCCTTCCGCTAGTGCTTTCAGCACCGCCCTGGCGGTCTTCCACTTAGTCATAGAACCACGGTTACATTCGTAACCAGCGTTTTTTTCCTGCCATGGAATTGCACTTGTATATAGAGTAGGAAGCCATTTGCATTACAGCCGTGAATGAGGATTCAAAATGGCGGCTCGCGTCGGCTTGGTTTTCCCTTTCGGGCGCTCTCGTTTTCTGTTAGAATTTGGAAAAGAAAAAAACAAATATTATTTAAAAAAAACTGTAACTGTTGCTAACGCTGAGCAAAAACATGGCTGAATCCTGAATGACTCAATTTTGTATACATAGGGGACTATGTAGGTGGCAAAATGTAGTTTTTTTCCTGCCATGGAAGTGCACTTGTATACCGAGGAGGAAGCAATTTGCATTACAGCCGTGATTGAGGATTCAAAATGGCGGCTCGGCTCGGGTTTCCCTTTCGGGCGCTCTCGTTTTCTGCTAGAATTTGGTAAAGAAAAAAATCAATATATTATTTACCAGCTTAAGGTCGGTCCGTATGGTGAAATACCATGACCTCGGCCTTGAATACTGACCTCAGCCCAGAGGACCTCGCTCAGTACTTTCAAGGACTCGGTCACGGTATATCACGATACGGACCTCCCAGCTGGTAAATAACATTTATTCTATTCACATTCATTGGATATGAGCAATCGCACGCTCTGATTGGCTGCTCTACTACTAGGTTATCGGCTCATATACCATGAGTAGAGAAAAACAAAATGGCGGAGCATGCTGCTGAACCAACTGAGGACGAGATAAAAATTCTACTCAAAAACAAAACCCCAAAAAATATTTTAAAAATGGAATAAAAGTATTTGGTAGTAAGAACGCATTTTTTCCCCAAGAATTATTATTATTATAGTATTTTTCTCAAATTGTTACTGTTATTTCACTGGTTTGTTTACATTTGAAGCAGAAATTATTTTGTCGGATAACTTATCAAATTTTCAAAAAAAAAAAAAAGCTCCGTTTCTCAAAATCCAGTGAATGTGGATAGAATAAAACGGTTATTCCACAAAATTGAGTCGGATATGAGCTGATAGCCGACGAGACGTGTGGTGCCTCGTCGGCTATCAGCTCGTACATGACTCGATTTCGTGGAATAACTGTTAAATATCCCTTTAGACTGGATTTTCTTTGAAATTTTGTTTAATTATCTCTACATTTGTAGTTATTTCTTTCTGGGAATACAAATAAAGTCATTATTATATTTTTTTTTCCTCACCAATATTTGGATGCTTGAGCAGTCGACAGATTCGAGCCTCTCGTTCAAGCTTCTGATGATCTGCAGAGAAGATGGATGTGTTAAAACATCAGCAAGACAGACACAGTGATATAAAACTCCGATTAAGGCATAAAACCGTGCATCAGCGCAGCCAAAACCCTGTTAGTAATCCAATAATATTGAGGTACTGCATATTATATGCATTTTCGGTTGCTGTTTTATATCGTGTACAAGACAGTCACATCGTAGTAATCACAGTGACAATAATATTCGTGAGTCTTTAAAAAGCCTGAGAGCAGTGTGAGAGGATGACTGAAGGAAGACAGCGCATTGACAGGGCTTTGTGTCTGAAGGAGAATGAATCTATTAACACTGCAGGAAGGAAAAGGTCACAAGACACCACCCAGCTGTCTATAGTCCTCTCATTTAAGGCTACATGACGTCATGCTGATGATTTCAACCTCTGCTGGTTTATTTCTTAGCAGCCAGTAAATTTTTTAGTCTCATCACCATACAGCAAACAAATAACATGTAAAAGTAAGGAAAAGACGCAGCAGACAAAGAGACACAGAGAGAATATAAATGATTAAAGTCATTAGTCTTTATTGTGTTATAAAGCAGTTGTGCATTTAGAAATCGTTACATCTCTTCCAATCTCTCACCTCTAGCCAGCTTCTACCTCATGACATTATATATATATATATATATATATATATATATATATATATATATATATATATATATATATGTGTGTGTGTGTGTGTGTGTGTGTGTGTGTGTGTATGAGATGCATATACATCTCCCCATTTTTCCTGGAGCCAGCCAGCTCTGCTTTGGAACTGACCGTAGGCAGTTCAGCTCCCTGCCTGCAGAGTGATGACACTGGATGACGAAACTGGATGACGTTCGATCTGATCCAGGGTGTCGGAGGTCCAGCTGAACGCAGCAGTCTTACATGTAGTCCAGATCACAAGTGTTCCCTACAGTCCACGTCAACAGCCTGCGTTTCGGTCGTGCAGCATAACAGAGAGCTGAGACTATTCAGTATGCTCTGTATTCACATACACGAGGAAAAATTTTTATCTTTCTGATGCACCTAAACCCTAAAATAATAAAACTTGTTAAAACTGATGGTGGATACAATAAGTAGTGCTCTCAAAGGAGACCACGGTTTGCACTCTGATTCTGGACAAATAAAAGGGCCCGGTCCTACAACACTAATAACTATACTACAGCTCTGACGATACCTCTGCCTGAATTTAGTTCCAGTCTACCACAACCATAATCCCGACTATAATATCGCTTGGTCCTGACACTCAGGTAAATAAATGCATGCAACTTAGGAACAGTCATGGAAGGGTTTTTTTTCGCAAGTAGTAGCACATTATTCCGGGTCATACTGTACAGCTTGGACTTCAAAACAACCCGTGCACACATTCCAGTGGTTGACAAAATACAGATAGGTCACGGACTACAGAAATATAATAAAAAAGGACACAAAATATGGAGTGGTTATGGATTTTAATACGGATGCATCAAGGATGCTAATAATTTATGGATTGGTCACGGACATTTCAGTATATTACAGATTGTTTACAGATAATGTATCACGAATAAAAAAAATTAAGAAGTCTAAAACAATTAAATGTTTGGACTGCCGAAGTTCATAATTAAAATATCTTACCTGCATTTATACAGTTACTTTGTTTATAATACATAGGGCCAAATTACTCAATTCTGATTGGTCAATCAAGGAGGGCTTTTTTCCTTAACACGGGGCCGTATTTCTGAAATGCTATTGGAGAGTTCGTTGCTTGGTTACGGTTACAAAAATGAGCAAATTTTGTCAACAAAATGGCTGACTCAGCAATGCCGCGTTTCGCTATATTTGACGAAGAAACGATAAACCAATTGAAAGCTGCAAGCGAAAATTAAAATACCAAAAAAAGTACGAATTTTTGACTTTCCGTGTTTAAGAAATGGGCCGCTGAAAGACAAATAAACGACTCTCTAGTAGCATATGAATGCTGTGAGTTAGACAAGGTGCTATCGCAGTTTTATGCAGAAGTGAGGAAAGAAAATGGGGAAAACTACGAACCAGACTCTCTTAAAGTAATGCAGGCAGCATTGGATCGGCATCTGAGACAAGAGAAATATCCCGGATCAATCCTGAAAGATGTTAAAATCCTGTCCAAAATCCTCGTGTCGTGTCGCCGTGTCATGATGAAAGACGCTTTAGAAACTGATTTAAACGTGCAAGATAGTCTCGCGCCCTGATTGGTTCGGAAAACGTGAATGACAAACGTTGTGAACTTGAATGGCTTCCGAAGTATGAATTTGGCCCTATATATTATAAACAAGTAATCGTATGGTTCCTAGTAAAATTAAGGATCAATTTCACTCGTGATTTCAAAGTTTTGAAATTTGAAATCCCTCGTGAAATTAATCCTTAATTTTACTCGGCCCCATACGATTACCTATACTAATTTACTATTTATATTTCATGGAAAATCACATATCCGTGAATAAAAGATCCATGCTTTGTATTATTATTTTTCCCGTGAATCCGTATTCCATGATTTCATGATGTAACAAGGATGTATAAAGATGCCCGGGGAAAAATAGCACGTGCTCAGACAATGTCACATGTAAACAATTACCTGACTGGTCAGATGTTTTATCGGATCAGGTTCAGACCTGGGAAAAGGAAAGGGAAAAAAACAATCCCTCCAGAAACAATCTCACCGATACGGATAAACCCAGGCCTGGGTTACAGGTATCATTATCGATCTGATGTGACCACAAACCACATAAACTGCACAGGACCGATTTATTTATAGTTATAGTTATTGGTATTGTGGGACCGGGTCTTAAAGGAGCACATCCGCGTCTGGAATTATAATGAAAATCTAGCACAGTTTCTCTTGCCTGGACCGAGACACAGTGAAAGCAGAAGGGCAGGGTGAGGGTTAAAGTTCCTCAGAGAAGCTCTGGCATTAAAGCAGCAAGGTAAATAAGACATGAGAAAGGCAAGAGAGAGGAAGAGAGAAGGGAGGAGGAGAAAGGAGGGATGAAAGGTAGAATGAAAGGTTAGGGAAGAAAGCGCAAAAACGAAACGGAAGAACAGAAAAAAAAAGAGAGATAAATCCCAGAGCGGATGAAGGGAGAGAAGAAAGAGCATAAGTAATGTAATCACTGGGTAGATACATGAAAAACAGCACTAAACCATCTCTGTGTGCGTGTCTCTAACCAATCTCGGCTTGCACACAGATGTGGCAAATTAAAGGAAAAACCGCCACTGTGTCTTTGTAAGGTGTCAGGCCACCACGAGCGGTCGGAACGGCTTCAATGCAACACAGTATAATTTTTACGAGTGTACTGAAGGAATGAACACCATTTTTCTGAAATATATTCCTTCAGCTGGTGGTTAGATGATGGTGATGTTGAGTTCTGTCTAACACATCAGCCCAAAATCTCCCACAGGTGTTCAGTTGGGTAGAGATTTGGTGACCGATTTATAATTTATTACATTTCCACGCTCAATAAACCATTCAGTGAGACCTCGGGTATATCTCCAAGTCAAGGATTCTTCTTTGGGAGGAACGGGTCTGTCCGAGTCACGTCCTTCAGAGGCTAGTCAGGTGTGGTCATTGAAAAGGTTTGGCCTTGTATGTGTGCAGGGTGCTTCAAGAATGCTGCAGATACACACACGCATCTTTGAAAATTCTCTGAATGAAAGACTCGGTCCTTGGTAGAATTCAAAGGATCCTAGTCCTTCGGTGTAATTACATCATTTATGACCACAACGCATTCAAGCCAGGATATTTACTGCTGAATGCTGTGAGCTACCACATTGATATGACATGTGCTGAAGATGGGGTTGAGGAGACATTTCCTCACTTTCTAAGTAGGACTTCCAAGTCAACAGGGCATTTTATTATGTATATTTATTTTTTTCGCAGTCCGGTTTCCATCAAATCCTGCGCTCTGATTGGCTGGCGAGCAGGTCCGTATCCTACGATACACACCCCAGTTACGGACCCCGGTTACGGACCTCTGGCGAGTCGCTCGTTCACAACAACAACAAACATCGTAGCAATTTTTGTCAACATTTATTTTCGCATTTCTCAGGAGAATAGCATTAATTTTACATCATGGATAGCGATAACGATAGTCTTCACAGTGAAAGCGAGTTTTACTACCCTGAGAAAGAAGAAATAAAAGAAAACATTTCAGGAGAAAGCTAAAAACCTGTAACTACTGCTAACGCCGAGCAAAAACATGGCTGAATCCTGAATGACTCAATTTTGTATAAATAGGGGACTACATAGGCAGCAAAATGTAGATTTTTTTCCTGCCATGGAAGTGCACTTGTATACTGAGGAGGAAGCCATTTGCATTACAGCCGTGAATGAGGATTCAAAATAGCATTAATTTTACAGCATGGATAGCGATAACGACAGTCTTCACAGCGAAAGCAAGTTTTACGACCCTGAGGAAGAAGAAATAAAAGAAAACATTTCAGGAGAAAGCTAAAAACCTGTAACTACTGCTAACGCCGAGCAAAAACATGGCTGAATCCTGAATGACTCAATTTTGTATAAATAGGGGACTACATAGGCAGCAAAATGTAGTTTTTTTCCTGCCATGGAAGTGCACTTGCATACCGAGGAGAAAGCAATTTGCATTACAGCCGTGAACGAGGATTCAAAATTGCGGCTCGCCTCGGTTTTCCCTTGCAGGCGCTCTCGTTTTCTGTTAGAATTTGGTAAAGAAAAAAAAATTATTATTTGCCAGCTTAAGGTCGGTCCGTATGGTGAAATACCGTGACCTCGGCCTTGAATACTGACCTCGGCCCAGAGGGCCTTAGTCAGTACTTTCAAGACCTCAGTCACGGTATTTCACGATACGGACCTCCCAGCTGGTAAATAACTTTTTTTTAACTTGGAGGTAAGAAATGCCAAATTGTGTGCTTTTAATAGAATTGCTGTCTCTATGTTCAGAAGGCATTATGGTGGTATGAAAACTGAAGTGCTCCAGACAAACGAATTAAAGCTCAGGAAACTACATCATTAACAAATCTAACTTTGCTAAAGGTCATCCAGCTAATGCGAGACAGAATTAAAAATAATAGTAATCCTCACCAGACATGCTCTCTCAATAAAGCTTGGTTAACAAACACCAAAAACTGTCTGGAACGAGACACAAACATGCCTTGGGTAAGAAAGATGCCACAACTCGACCCATTCCTCACAATACGATCAAACTGTGGTTAGAGTCAGTCAAAGACTTCTAATCAAAGTCCTAAAGTAGAGCAAAATACGATCTGGTCCAAGTGCAGTGAAACATTCTCCAGGGTGAGACAGCTCAAGTTTCGAAAGAAAAATCACACGCACGAGCCCAAACCATCCCAGTTTGGAAGCTATTGTAGATAAGTGTGTGTGTGTGCGCCTCTCATATTTCTGAGAACAACTAGCACATGCAGGATCCTAAATGGGACACTAGTGCAGAACTGATGCATCGTGTGAGTTGCTGGGAAATCCAGGTCACCCTCTACTGCACTCGAGCACATACACACTACACACACACACTGATCTGAGACTAGCTGTGTGCTTGTTTAAGATGAGGAAAGCTTTTCCAAAGTGTTGTTTTAGTTTTCTAACAATTAAGAAGAAGAAGCCTTTGTCACACGTACACTCAAGCACACACTTAAGCACACAGTCAATTCCTCCTCTGCATTTAACCCATCTGAAGCAGTGAACACACACACACACACACACACACACACACACACACACACACACAAGTGAGCAATGAGCACACATATACCCAGAGAAGGGGGCAGCTATGCTACAGCGCCTGGGGAGCAGTTGGGGGTTAGGTGCCTTGCTCAAGGGCACTTCAGCTCAATCTCAGGCCATGGCTACCCCATGTTAACCTAACCACATGTCTTTGGACTGTGGGGGAAACCGGAGCACCCGGAGGAAACCCACGCAGACATGGGGAGAACTTGCAAACTCCACACAGAAAGGCCCCCCGTCGGTCACTGGGCTTGAACTTGGCCCACAACAATGAGTTTACCTGGTGCAAGCACCAGAGGTGGACAGTAACAAAGTACATTTACTTGAGCACTTTCAAAAAGTACACTTTGAGTATCTGTACTTTACCTGAGTATTATTTTTTTGGAAACTTATGACTTTAACTTCACTGCATTTGAAAGACAAATATTGTACTTTCTACTCCACTACATTTCTGTCAAGGTCCTCGTTACTATGAAGTGGCTTTGAAAGCGGATGTTTTTTCTTCTCTAAAACGTGATTGGTTTTTTCGCAGGTGACACTGAGACAGCCTATCAGTAATCACTAGGGTCACGTCACTGGATAAAATCAAGTTCGATGATTTCTCAGCATCATTGCTTAACACGATCAGTTGATGGCAGAATGGAAGGAGGCGGTTCTTCTGGAGAATGCACGCACCCATGGCTTTACCTAGAACCCATGTTTCAGTTTTCTGAAAGGATTAAAAGATACGTTTCGTTTTAAATGTTTGCTGAAAACGAACCACATCACAGCCTACAAAAACTCACTGTCCAACCTGCGGAAGCATATTGAGGGATGTAAACGTTTTATTCCAAGAGAAAGCTTGCAACGAAGTTGTCTGTGCTTTAGAGCTAGCGATAACATTGCAATAGCTATGCAGACTGGTAAGTCAAATGACTTTCTATGGATTTGCCCGCCAAGTTGCCATCGCCTTGTCCATGGCTAACGTTAACACATAGCTAGTTAACTTGGACACTGTTAGTTAACATGTAAAAATGGAGTTACGCTAACATGAATAACGTTAACTTATCTGAAGTCCTTTCAGAAATATGGTTTAGTATAATCTTGCCAAATAAACAATGTAGAAACGTTTCCTTTCTAGTAGTGTTAGCTACTCAATATGATTTCGAGTTTGAAAAGAGTTTGTTAACATGTCAGGTGGAGTTTCACTGACTAGCTAGCTTAACGTTAAACCACCATGATGGCACAGCATGCGTTCATTTTGTGAATTCACATTTCTGTCTTTGGTAACGGCGTTAGGTTTTGTAAGCGTTGTGGCAATAATACAACAATGCATTGACAGAAAATGTACTTTTAATACTTAAGTATTTTTAAAAGCAAGTACTTCAGTACTTTAACTTAAGTAAAAATTTGGCTCGACAACTTTCACTTGTATCGGAGTAACATTTGACCAGCGGGATCTTTACTTTGAGTAATGAAGTTGGGTACTTTGTCCACCTCTGGCGAGCACTAATGCCCCATTTTGTTTACCCTTGGATAAAGCAGGTGACTTAGTTTTGCACAGAATTCTCTTCCGTTTAGTACATTTATTCAGCTCTTGAACAGTGGTTTCTGAGGTTAATGAGCACTGCTCAGTGGAAAATATAATGGAAAGCTCAGCAATATATGCAGGAGCGGTTTGAAAGTACAAGACGATAAATGCGCATCCAGCATGGTACTGGTCAAAATAAGTGCCAAGTTAGTCAAAACACTTTTTTGTAATTTTTGGAGAAGTTCTCAGCGCATTGTAGCAGCTGTATTTAATTTTTTTTTTTTTTTTTAATTCTGGTCTCTGTTAACGGGGCAAGGAGGCATCATGACTTTCATCTACTATTCTTATAGGTTCCGACATCTCTGGACAGAATGAAAACATGACTTATGATAATTAATCTTCCTGACGACAGTGTATTTACGGTGACATTTACCTCACTGACATTTCTCTCTTTCCAGCGTTACTTTCCACATTTGGATAGCGCAGCCTCCGTTTCCCTTGGTGTTTCCTCACAGACATCAAGCAAAATCAGTCATTTAATTCAAAACTCATATCCCAGTTTAAGCTCCCTTCAACAAACAAACATCTCCCTGTACAGTGGCTGGCTGTCACCTTTGTTGATTTGCGATGACCTTAACTGGTCAGGCTGTAGGGAATTCGACACACTGCACACATACTGACAGACAGTGTTCGCAAAAAATCACAAAAATATTACAGCATAACTTTGCCACAATACATTATATACCCTTCACCAACCACTTGTACTCCTCCTCATTAAAAAAAAAATATGTGATTTCAGTGACTGACACAATGTCATGCTTGCTGGTGCTATAGTTTGAGTATTTCAGAAACTGCTGATCTCCTAGAACTAGAGTTCACACAGAATGGTGCGACAAACAAAAAACATCCAGTGAGCTGTAGTTCTGCGTGTGAAAACGCCTTGTTAACGAGAGAGATCAGAGGAGAACGGCCAGATTGGTTTGAGCTGACGGGAAGGCTATGGTAACTCTAATAAGCGCTCTTTACAATCGTGGTGAGCAGAAAAGCATTTCACAACGCACATGTCAAACACTGGGGTGAAAACCATATCTGGTTCCACTCCTGTCAGCCAAGAGTAGGAACGTGACGCTACAGCGGGCACTGACTCAGAGGAACTGGACAACCTTATACTGGGAAAAAGTTGAGTTGAATAAGGCAGACCATAATGAGAAATTAAATCTACACCAAGAGCGAGCTGCATGAGAAAGGTTACTTCTTCATGAGGAATTTGGACCCAAGTGGTTCTGCAGAAAACAACTCCAATGTAACCAGGCTTGTTTGAGATTACTACTGGATTCTTCTTTTGATTTATGATGGACGCTGTAAGTGAATATATATGTGTGTGTGTTGCCCAGACCATGACTGTCTGTCTATGGCTGTCCAGGTCAGATGAGAGTCCCGTGCTCCAGGCATGTAGCTATGGTTTCACATGCTCGCTGCACACACAGCTGCCAAGTGCCATGGCTGCCTTCACAGGCACAGCTCTTCAAAACTGCTTCACTCACTTGCAATCACTCATCTCTTGTTGTTTGGTTTTAAACTCCTTTCTGGCATCATAGTGCCTGTTTCACAATAAACTTCATTCCTTCTGTTTTACAGATCTGTCTGCTTTGAAAGTGTCCTATAAATATGTGCATGTGTGCACTTACTGTATCTCTTTGGTTCTTCCTCTAATAATTCTCCAATCTGAAAACGTGCATTAAATTCTCTACGGTGGTGTAGTGGTTAGCACTGTCTCCTCACAGCAAGAAGGTTCTGGGTTCGAGCCCAGTGGCCGGTGGGTGCATGTTTGCATGTTCTCCCCGTGTCCGTGTCGGTTTCCTCCGGGCGCTCCAGTTTCCCCACAGTCCAAAGACATGTGGTTAGGTTAGCATGGGGTAGCCATGGCCTGAGGTTGAGCTGAAGTCCCCTTGAGCGAGGCACCGGACCCCCAACTGCTCCCTGGGAGCTGTAGCATAGCTGCCCACTGCTCTGGGTATGCATGTGTGCTCATTGCTCACTTTTGTGTGCATGTGTGTGTTCGCTGCTTCAGATGGGTTAAATGCAGATGAGGAAATTTCACTGGGTGCTTAATTGTACGTGTGACAAAGTCTTCTTCTTCTTATCATCAGCATGGTAGTTATGGGTGTCATTTAAAATGGTAGGTTTATACTAACATGCTTGTTCTAATACATTGTCATTTCTATAGTAACAGCTCATTCACAGGAACTTGCACAGCAGACGCTCCACATAAACTTAGGCTAATAATAAACTGATTACAACATGTTACTTCAGAAATATATTGTGAAGCTTTCCGTTTTCCTCCACAGTAAGGTCTTCGTTTTTCTTTGCACTTTCTTGTTTATAGGTTACGGTGACATGATGTGGGGTTGTTGGTTTTTTCTGGTCTCAGTAATTTCCAGAGAAAGGAAAAAATCACGCTGGTGAGGGAACCACCTCACCATAGCTGCTATAAAATAATAAAATGAATGAACCAATTTTCTCAGAGATGTCCAGGAACATTAAATGAACTAGAAGTGGCTAAAACAAGTGATGTGTTTTCATTTGTAAATTCAAAAAAAAAAAAAGTAACTGTTGGCAAGTCACAGTATCTACGCTTCAGGTTGGGTTACATCACACCACCTCCTAATGGATCATCTTCCCGTCCTGCCATACAGTTTTTATCCTTATATAAAGTGTGACCACAAATGTACTCTACATAGCCATGTGCAGTGCTTCTCATGGCCATGAATTAATATATTTTATTTTTTTCGCGGTCCGGTTTCCATCAAATCCTGCGCTCTGATTGGCTGGCGAGAGGGTCCATATCCTACGTTACAGACCCCAGTTACAGACCCTGGGCGACTCACTCGCTCACAACAACAAAAAAAACATCGTAGCAATTTGTCAACATTTATTTTCGCATTTCTCAGGAGAATAGCATTAATTTGACATCATGGATAGCGATAACGACAGTGTTCACAGCGAAAGCTAGTTTTACTACCCTGAGGAAGAAGAAATAAAAGAAAACATTTCAGGAGAAAGCTAAAAACCTGTAACTGTTGCTAACGCCGAGCAAAAACATGGCTGAATCCTGAATGACTCAATTTTGTATAAATGGGGGACTACATAGGTGGCAAAATGTAGTTTTTTTTCCTGCCATGGAAGTGCACTTTGCATTACAGCCGTGAATGAGAATTCAAAATGGCGGCTTGGTTTTCCCTTTTGGGCGCTCTCGTTTTCTGTTAGAATTTGGTAAAGAAAAAATAAATATATTATTTACCAGCTTAAGGTCGGGCCGTATGGTGAAATACCGTGACCTCGGCCTTGAATACTGACCTCAGCCCAGAGGGCCTCGCTCAGTACTTTCAAGACCTTGGTCACGGTATTTCACCATACGGACCTCCCAGCTGGTAAATAACATATATATATATTTCTCAAAATGTATTTTGTGGTCCTAAAATATTTATATTTTTAAATGAATGAGAAAGAAATCAGAGTTATGGTGTACCTTTGTGGTATAAGAATGTAAGCATGGAGACGAGTAATATGACACTTCATTCCTGGAATGATGCAAAAAGACGATAAAGTCATTATCGTTGCGAATTCGCACTGAATAATTAAACAGAAGCCATGTATTAAGTATGACATTCAAATAATATATGAAGTTGTGGGTTTAATACAATTCATGGCCAAAAGTTAATATTTCAGCACAAGGTAAATATAATTTCTGGCCTCTAGATATTAACTCGTGGCCTGGAAATATTAATTCATGGCTCTGCCTTATTCAAAAAAACAACCCCATGCCACCTCAGTGGCGAAGTACAATCCTGGAATTGGCATAACAACTGTAAAAGTATCTAGTGCATACTATCCACCCCACCCTCACTATATGACACGATCATATTCGCGACCAGTTTTCCAAATCAGCAACTCGCTGAGTGAAATCCTTGTCTGCCACAATGACCAACGTAGGCTGTCAAATGCTCAGCAACACCTGGCCAAGCAGCTGTCCGATTCAGTTTACAGGCAGGGTGACATAGCGCCACTCCTCTCGTGCAGGATGCCATCAGAAAACTGCTCTCTGTGGAGCAGGTGCAGGCTGGAGTCTGTCTCACTGCCATGGAATTCGGCCTCGGCCTTGGCAATCGCTCTTACTGTGGAAACACGTGCGACTGATCGCTAGCAGTGGACAGCATGCCGGTAGATACAGGACACTGAAAGAAATCTGTCAACTGGTAGAGGTTTGCAAATACCGGTTTACCTCAGCTGAACAGAACTATAAAAACAAGCAAACGAGATGAAGGTTTATCTGCAAAATAAAACAGGAGTTTCTCAACATGCGAGCATTTCTCAATCGCACATGCTTTTCCCAAACCCCAAATCTACATGACGCAAGGTGTTTAGGTTTTGTCTCTCCGTTACAGAAAGGTTTTCAGATTGACTGTTTGTAATAAGGCAAGGCAAGTTTATTTATATAGCACATTTCATACACAGTGGCACTTCAATGTGCTTTACAGAAGTAAAAGCAGAACAGTAAACAATAGAAAATAAAATTACATAAAATAATTGGGGAAGAAAAATAATAAGAACTAAACAATAGTAGAAATAAAATAATAAAATGAAATAAAAGTTCAAAAAAGGAATCAGCCTCGAGATTAATTATTATTATTATGGGTTTAACTCAAAGCGCGCTCTTCCCGTGGCTCTTCCACGAGGATCACCAAAAATCGTCCCGCAGAGAAAATCTACGAGGATCACCAAATAAAATCGTCCCGCAGACAAAATCTATGAGGATCACATAAAGCGCGCTCTTCCCGTGGCTCTTCCACGAGGATCACCAAAAATCGTCCCGCAGACACAATCTACGAGGATCACCAAATAAAATAGTCCCGCAGACAAAATCTACGAGGATCACCAAAAATCGTCCCGCAGACAAAATCTACGAGGATCACAGTAACAAAGAATTAAAGTAAAATCATTAAAATCAAAATTAAAAGAAATTATATGTTAAAGGAACTTAATTACTTAGGTAAAAATTAATCAAGTGAAAGCATCTGAAAACAGCTTTGTCTTGAGCCTGGATTTAAAACTAACAACAGTAGGAGCATTTTGATCTCATCTGGAAGTTGGTTCCAAAGCTTAGCAGCATAACAACTAAAGGCTGCTTCACCACACTTCGTTTTGACAGCTGGTATTACTAGCAAGTTTTTCTCCTGTGATCTTAGAGACCTAGTTGGTGCATATAATTGAAACATATCCAGTAGGTAGCTGGGTCCCATCCCATTTAATGTTTTAAATAGAAGAAGCAATGCTTTAAAGTAACTTCTATAGCTCACTGGGAGCCAGTGCAGAGACCTTAGGATTGGAGTGATATGGACTACCCTTTTTGTTCTTGTAAGAACCCTTGCTGCTGCATTTTGGATTAGTTGAAGCTCTTTGATGGTCTTTTTTGGAAGACCTGTGAAAAGGCTATTGCAGTAATCAACCCTACTGGAGATGAAAGCATGAATAAGTTTTTCTAGATCATGTTTTGACATGAGACCCCTGAGTTTAGAAATGTTTTTAGGTGATAGAATGCAGACTTTTTTACCAGATCAATAAACCGATAAATCGATCAATAAACAAAAATATTAGCTAGTTCAATAGCTAGCTGTTTCACAGTACATTTAAAGAGTAAAGCGAAGATATCTTAAAGGGGAACAGAGGGCAATATATAGAGTAAATATAACAATAAAACACACATTAACGAACCTTATTCAAGACTTACAAAAGTTTTTTGTTCTAAGGTTGGAAAGTTATAGTGTTTTGAAAGTAGCTCGAGCAAACTATTTCCGCAGTTTGAACAGCCCGCCATGATATTAATTTTATCCAATCAGAATGCACGTTCATTTTCTCTGCGTAACACTCATGACGTATGTATGTGCCCAGTTGTGTTGGCTCATTGAGGTTGGGAATAGCACGTGTGAATCGGAAAGTAGGATGAATTGTAAGTGATCGGCTACACAATGCCACAGTGTGTTGCTTTCGGGTGTAATAACAGGATCGATGGAAAGCATAACGATCCTCCAGACGTGTCTTTTCACTCGTTTCCGCTGAAAAACACCAAGCGAGTTCGAGCTTTCTTCTCTTCTTTCGTCATCACCGGAGTCGAGAGTACCTCTCCTAGGTTCAAACTGGTACCCTTCTAAGCCATAGCCTGCTTGCAGTGTGTCTTGCGGGATCTCTTCGTATGATTCGAGAGCTGTCGCTTTCACTTGATGCGCCCGACACCATGATTACACGCTTCTCTCCTAGTGCAGTGGGTAGGGCTGACGTCACGGTCTTTTAAAAATGGCGACTCTTGTGCCATTTAGTGTACCGACTATTATATTTACAATTACCAAGATATTTCGTTGTTTTCTAGTATATAAATTTGATAGAATACTTAAGAATACGTTACTTTGTCACATCAGCAACTGTATATATTATATTTGGTACCCCTTTAAAGTAAAAAAAGTTAATTCTCATCAGATTATTAAACAACCATGAAGTCTATTTCTAGACCAAATTGTCTTAATCTACTGGCAGATTTAAAAAAAAAAAAAAAAAAAAAAAAAACGCTTGCAATGAGCAAACTAATCCACCAATAAGACAGACAATCTCGAGCTTGAAATGAGTAAAAATATCTAGAAAACAGGCTTAATATTATAAGGCTCATTATGACTTATTTGTTTAAAT
This sequence comes from Neoarius graeffei, assembly GCF_027579695.1. NCBI lineage: Eukaryota > Metazoa > Chordata > Actinopteri > Siluriformes > Ariidae > Neoarius > Neoarius graeffei. Next base: position 44,775,420 of record NC_083592.1, on the reverse strand, counting down.
AAAAATCTATCAAAAGATAACTGTTAGCTGAATTTGCTTAGGATTAAAGTTATTTTGGGGGTGCCGTGGCTCAGTCGACTAAGGCGCCATACCATAAATCCGGGAACCGGGTTCGATTCTGACCCGAGGTCATTTCCCGATCCCTCCCCGTCTCTCTCTCCAGCTCATTTCCTGTCTCTACACGGTCTTATCCAATAAAGGTGAAAAAGCCCCCCCAAAAAAAAAAAAATCTTTAAAAAAAGGATTAAAGATATTTTTTAATTGAATATAGACAAAATATATTTTTGCAGACTGGAAAGTTTTAAGAAAAATATAAGAGCTGAAAAGATCAGTGGAGGAAGGAAAAAAAAACCCAGTAACAAACACATGACATATTGTTGAGTGGTAAAATATAAAAGCCTGTCCTGTTTCAACATCCAAATGTCTTCTGTTATTTCAGCAGTTTAACAGGAAAAAGGGATCGGACACATATTGGGTGGAGTGCATTTTCAAGATACGTGTTCAGGCTGTCTTTTTTTTGTGTGTGTGTGCATGTGTTTGTGTGTATTTGCCACACTGGTTTATGGCACAGCACCTCATGATTGTTACACTGACCCCTTTCACTCTTGATATTAACATGTATACTGGGTGATCAGGACAGCTCCAATTACATCTGTTCACACCTGGCATTTATTGTGTTTCCACGCATTTATCAAGTGACCACTTGTGATCAGACCTCACTTCCCCACTCTTATGCAAATAAACATGTACATCATTTCCATTTGCAAAGACCAAATGCGTCATTTTTAATCAGCGAGAGGAAGCAATGCATATCTTGTGCCTTTTAGCCGATATCACATGTAGTTGCCCAACAGATGAAAATATCAGTGGCTAAAATGGCCAGTGGGAAATATGCAAAATAAAAAAATTCATTAACAGCATATTAAATAGCCTAATATTTAACAGCTATTCCACAAAATCGAGTCGTACATGAGCTGATAGGGCTATAAGCCGTGTACGACGAGATTGAGTAGAATAACTGTTTTATTCTATCCACATTCGCTGGATTTTGAGAAACAGAGCATTTTTAGTTTATTTTTTGAAAATTTCGATAAATAAAAACTTTATACAAAACGTCCGACAAAATCATTTCCGCTTAGAATGTTAATTTCCCTGAGGAAACCCTCCCAAAGGGATCAATAAAGTTTTATCTACAGTGGGGCAAAAAAGTATTTAGTCAGTCACTAATTGTGCAAGTTCTCCCACTTAAAAAGATGGAGAGAGGCCTGTAATTTTCATCATAGGTACACTTCAACTATGAGAGACAAAATGAGGAAAAAAAATTCCAGAAAATCACATTGTCTGATTTTTAAAGAATTTATTTGCAAATTATGGTGGAAAATAAGTATTTGGTCAATAACAAAAGTTCATCTCAATACTTTGTTATATACCCTTTGTTGGCAATGACAGAGGTCAAACGTTTTCTGTAAGTCTTCACAAGGTTTTCACACACTGCTGCTGGTATTTTGGCCCATTCCTCCATGCAGATCTCCTCTAGAGCAGTGATGTTTTGGGGCTGTCGCTGGGCAACACGGACTTTCAACTCCCTCCAAAGATTTTCTATGGGGTTGAGATCTGGAGACTGGCTAGGCCACTCCAGGACCTTGAAATGCTTCTTACGAAGCCACTCCTTCGTTGCCCGGGCGGTGTATTTGGGATCATTGTCATGCTGAAAGACCCAGCCACGTTTCATCTTCAATGCCCTTGCTGATGGAAGGAGGTTTTCACTCAAAATCTCACGATACATGGCCCCATTCATTCTTTCCTTTACACGGATCAGTCGTCCTGGTCCCTTTGCAGAAAAACAGCCCCAAAGCATGATGTTTCCACCCCCATGCTTCACAGTAGGTATGGTGTTCTTTGGATGCAACTCAGCATTCTTTCTCCTCCAAACACGACAAGTTGAGTTTTTACCAAAAAGTTCTATTTTGGTTTCATCTGACCATATGACATTCTCCCAATCCTCTTCTGGATCATCCAAATGCTCTCTAGCAAACTTCAGACGGGCCTGGACATGTACTGGCTTAAGCAGGGCGACACGTCTGGCACTGCAGGATTTGAGTCCCTGGCAGCGTAGTGTGGTAGCCTTTGTTACTTTGGTCCCAGCTCTCTGCAGGTCATTCACTAGGTCCCCCCATGTGGTTCTGGGATTTTTGCTCACCGTTCTTGTGATCATTTTGACCCCACGGGGTGAGATCTTGCGTGGAGCCCCAGATCGAGGGAGATTATCAGTGGTCTTGTATGTCTTCCATTTTCTAATAATTGCTCCCACAGTTGATTTCTTCACACCAAGCTGCTTACCTACTGCAGATTCAGTCTTCCCAGCCTGCTGCAGGTCTACAATTTTGTTTCTGGTGTCCTTTGACAGCTCTTTGGTCTTGGCCATAGTGGAGTTTGGAGTGTGACTGTTTGAGGTTGTGGACAGGTGTCTTTTATACTGATAAGTTCAAACAGGTGCCATTAATACAGGTAATGATTGGAGGACAGAGGAGCCTCTTAAAGAAGAAGTTACAGGTCTGTGAGAGCCAGAAATCTTGCTTGTTTGTAGGTGACCAAATACTTATTTTACCGAGGAATTTACCAATTAATTCATTAAAAATCCTACAATGTGATTTCCTGGATTCTTTCCCCCCATTCTGTCTCTCATAGTTGAAGTGTACCTATGATGAAAATGACAGGCCTCTCTCATCTTTTGGAGAACTTGCACAATTGGTGGCTGACTAAATACTTTTTTGCCCCACTGTAATCCATCTAATCTAACCTAAACCAGCGAAATTACAGTAGCAATTTGTGAAAAATGCTGTAATAATAATAATAATAATAATTTCTTGAAAAAAAAGATATGTGCTTACCATCAAATATTTTTATTCCATTTTTTTTGTTTTTTTTGTATTTTTAGGGTTTTGTTTTCGAGTAGAGTTTTTATTTCTTCCTCGGTTGGTTCAGCAACACGCGCTACCATTTTGTTTTTCTCTACTCATGGTATATGAGCTGATAGCCTAGTAGTAGAGTAGCCAATCAGAGTGCACGACTGCTCATATCCAGTGAATGTGGACAGAATATTGTGTGATACATGTTGCCAAGACAATTAAACTTGTATTATGCAAATTGTTATTATTATTATTATTATTATTACTACATGTTATTGATTCTGCTGTTACGACAGTGAAAGATTCACTGAGTGTTTGGTCATGTGACTAAGCGTTACATGAGATCAAAAGTCTACAGCACACCATGTGCCCTTCTACCAACAGTCCTGTGCTTTGGCTCGACTCTGCATATTAGCATGACTCCGAAATGTCAAAGCAGACATCCATCGGCCATGAAAAAAAAAAATCCACAAGTGATGGTGCGAAGGCCAGCAATACCACAGTAAAGCATCAAGCTCCTAAAGAAATTTAAAATGTAACAGCCAAAAGACAGAGACATATTTAATGAAGGTGAATGTCTTTATTTAATTAACAACAGCAAGGCTATTTTTAATTTCATTGCCATAGCCTCAATGTCAGCTGTTATACGGCTATCTAAAACATATGTCTGGTAGTCGTTCTATGTGGCAAGAATTCTGGATTATTAACAGCCATAATCTTTTATTCTTTTATGATATATTATTTTTTGCACATTTATTTTAATTTGTCGAGTAATCCTCAACATGGTTTTGTACAGGAAGAGAGCTCAGAAAGGCATTTCCTCACCTCTGGCGGATAGTTTTTTGGTGTTGATGATTTTGGCAGCGTACTCTTGGCCTGTGCACAGCTTCACACATCGCCTCACCACTGAAAATGCTCCCCTAGGGAGGAAAAAAAAAGGAGAACAGAAATAAGAAACAAATTCCAGTATCATGCCAACTTAGTTCAGGAGTGACAAAGTGTTGATGTGGCTCATTAGTATTTTGTGATCCTTTGATACTCCAAACTCTTATGTTTTTGAGTCAGTGTATATATTTTTGTTTCATAACGACGATACAAATATGTCATTCATACTGCAGTTTCTTTCCTGTAAACAGTTACTATAGAAATTCTCAAGTCATTATTTTATTTTCTCTTATTTGTGAAAATTTTCATTTCTTATTATGGAAAATAATTATTTTATACTAATTTAAATTGTCATCTTTCATTCCTCCATTGCACTGTTCTTTCTGCACACTCATTGGCCACTTTAAGAGGAACTTGTTCTTGATTCTAAGATTCCTGTTCTTGGCTGCAGGAGTGGAACCCAAATGTGGTCTTCTGCAGTTGCATGCTGAGATGCTTTTCTGTTCACCACGGTTGTAAAGAGTTGCTATATCCTTCCTGGCAGCTCGAATCAATCTGGCCATTTTCCTCTGACCTCTCTTATCAACAAGGCGTTTGTTTCCACTCACAGAACTGTCGCTCATTCAGTCAGTACGTTTACATGCACATCCAAATCGAGCTACTGTCGGTAATCGAGCTAAGGGTCCCAGCAGGGGTGCCAGAGAAATCCAATCCTACATGCACACAAGGAAATCGAGCTGTGTGAGGTACATTGTGCACCCGAGCCACAGGTGGTGCTACACGCCCCATCGTGTTGGTACACTTCCGGTTGTCGTCATGAAGAAGAGCTATTCAAGAGTATAAACAAAGTTATCAGCAGTGTTGCCAGATACTGCTGACGTTTTCCAGCCCAAAACATGTTCAAATCCGCCAAAATGCACTTAAAACCGCCCAATCTGGCAACACTGGCAGTTCCGTGTTCACAAGTTCCGTGCTCAAGCTGTTAGGCTTGCTCTAACAGACTGTATGGCTACAAACTGTCCTGCGCAGACCACTGTTTTGTAAGACAACTTATTTTGCACAATTGTATATTTTTCTAAAGTCCATTTTTTGCTTACAATTTAACTTATGTCTTAATAAACACACAAAAAAGTTCAATTGTTTTGTTTTTATTAACATTCTTCAGATGTTGGACATACATACATACATACATACATACACACACACACACACACACACACACACACACTAGGGTTGGGCGGTATCCAAATTTTGATACCTTTAAACTGTCTCTGTGTTTTCCCGGGGTATACGGTATTACCGAGAAAAAAATATTTTGTTTCGGCCTACTGTGTAACGTGCGCCTATACCGGTGGACCTTGTCCAAACCTGCGCCTATGCCTCAAATGTACTATTTAAAAGCAGCATAGCGAATTGTGTGCATTGTGGTATGGATTAAGCAGCAAAGCGAATTTTGTGCATTGATGAATGGATTAAGAGATATTTCAAAGCATCATGCAACTCTTCCTTCATCTTGAAAATAGCATTCAACTGGCGTTTACACATGTCTGCGTTGAAACGCCATTTGCAGCACTATTTCACCTTCTCCATCAAAAAAAAAGTACACGATGAGCAGGATCATACCCTTTCAAGCATGGGAAATAAAAAGAAAAGAAAAAGAATCAACCAACACCCAAGTCCGTTTAGACTGCGCAATAAACCATATTCTTCAGCGCAAATGAGGCGAACCTAATTCAAATGCGTGATAGCTGCACAAGGCAAAATCATATGGGCCCACGTCATGCCATGGCGGGGAAATTAATAATCAAATGGCCTTACCTTGCTTAAAACGTTGTCTTGATCTAACATAACTTGTTCCCCTCTCGCGCCGTGACCGTCTTCTTACATACTTTACACACAGCTTCATCTGTGTTTGCTGGCTCTCCCTTTTCATTTGGTTTGAAACCAAAATACTGCCACACTGCCGATGTTGTATTTTTTTTTTTGCCACTAACTCGTTATCTTGACTTGCCATCTTTCAACCGCGGTCTCAGTCTCTTGCGAAGCTTTCTGTCAGACTCCAAATGTCACGCAGGGTTGCCATGGTAACAACATAAACAACCCTGCACGCGATGAGAACTTCTTTAGGAAATTGATAGAATTAGTGAAAATACGATCACACAGTTATTCGGGATGATCTTCAATTTATTATTTTATATTATGACCTCATGTACTCCATATTTATTTAGATATTATATATTTTTTTAAAATGACGGTAATGAGACCGATACCGTTGGTACTTTTGGATACCTCGGGATACCTTCTTACCGTAATACCGCCCAACCCTAACACACACACTTATTTATATTTATTTATATATATATATATATATATATATATATATATATATATATATATATATATATATACACACACACACACACACACACACACACACACACACACAAATACAATGACTTGTTTATGTACACAATTCACAGCTATGCAACAGCTGTACAGATGTATTTGGTGATACAGTAAGTGAGCTAAATTTTAACAGTGCAAACAATGCCACAAAAAGAAAAGATTCATGCCGTTGTCATGATTCGTTGTCATGCTGACCGAGGCTGTTGTGTTTCCCGCTTGTGGTCTCATCACTCGTCACTTACAGAAGGGGCAGTGCTGAAGTAAGTAGCTCGAATACATAGCTCAATAGGGTTTACATGCACCAAGTAGCTCGGCAGAAATCGCATAATCTAGGTCGTGTAGCTTGATTCCGAGAAATCAAGTTCGCTTCAATTTCAGCCGAATTAAGGTGTATACATGGCATTTTGAACTTCGATTTCAATCGAGCAACGGCAGAAATTCGATTCTCTCTATGTGCATGTAAACGCACTGAATGTTTTTTGTTTTTCGTGCCATTCTGTGTAAACTCTAGAGACTGTTGTGTGTAAAAACGCGAGGAGGTCAGCAGTTTCTGAAATACTCAAACCAGTCCATCTGGCTCAAACCAACACCCATGCCACAGTGAAAGAAAGTCGCACTTTGAGATCACGATTTTTCTCATTCTGATGTTTGAAGTGAACATTAACTGAAGCTCTTGATTTTATGCACTGTGCTGCTGTCAAGGGATCGGCTGATTAGATGACTGCAGAAAACAGCAGGTGGATGGGTGTTCCTAATAAAGTGGCTAGCGAGTGTATATACAACGAACCAGCATCTTGGTTGTGGTGTGTGTGTGTGGTATTAATAAAATATGAATGCCTGGACATGGAATATATGAAGGGGAAATGCACAGTTTTTGTGCTAAATAAAATCCCAAGAGATGACATGAGCAGAAGCAGCAAATTCTATATTTAGAACAAATTTAGATTTTTGAACACACACACACACACACACACACACACACACACACACACACACACACACACGCGCACAAGCAAAACCTGCATTAAACCAAAATCAATCCTTTCCCCAAAAAATAAATAAATAAATAAATAAATAAAACATACAAATAAGCAGATAATTTGTAATAAACTAAAACTTAATTTCACTCCAGCATGCTTGGAATAAGTGTGGAAGTTTAACTATGTAGTAAATGGACTAAAATAATAATAATATTGCGACACAATAAACTGTATTGTAATCAGAAGATTAAATGAGCTGAAGTTATACAATATATGAGTTCTAAGAGATACTAGTGCATTAAGTTGGTCGTGTTCTGTAATATTTACTGATTAAAATAAATTAATGACTTTGTTAGATGTGTAATATAAAATACACTTAAAGGGATAGTTCGGGATTTTTGACATGAATCTGTATGGCATCCCCATCAATAGTGTCGTGCAAACACACTGACTCACCCCTGACAGCATCCTGCAAGTCCAGTTCTTGTCCAGTTTTGGTCCAGACGAAAGTAGTCCGGCAAGTTTGTTGGGGTCACTAAAGTAAAACGTTTTTCGTCTCAAAACAGTATGTGTTCAAAAGAGTGATATATTTGCATCACAAAACCGTTGCCAAATAAAAAGTCAGACCTCGAAATCGCTTGGCACTATTTTCTATAATAGGAGTCATTCAGGATTCAGCCATGTTTTTGCTCCGTGTCATGGCTGAATCCTGAATGACTCCTATTTGTATAAATAGGGCACTACATAGGCAGCAGTGGTAGTTTCTTTTTCCCTGCCATGGAAGCGCACTTGTATACTGAGGAGGAAAGCAATTTGCATTACAGCCGTGAGGCGGCTCGGTTTTCCCTTTCGGGCGCTCTCGTTTTCTGTTAGAATTTGGTAAAGAAAAAAATAAATATTATTTACCAGCTTACCGGGTCCATGAACATAAATGTGACAGCTGACAAGGTCGGGATATAAACGAATCGAATACAAACCACCCGCCGGGACTCCTACTTATGCGGCTCCAGCTTATCCTTGAAGCTGGAGCCGCAGCTGGATGAAGCCGGCAGCGCGCAGTGATAAGAAGGGAGAGAAAATAGTGCCAAGCGATTTCGAGGTCTGACTTTTTATTTGGCAACGGTTTTGTGATGCAAATATATCACTCTTTTGAACACATACTGTTTTGAGACGAAAAACGTTTTACTTTCGTGACCCCAACAAACTTGCCGGACTACTTTCGTCTGGACCAAAACTGGACAAGAACTGGACTCACAGGATGCTGTCAGGGGTGAGTCAGTGTGTTTGCACGACACTATTGATGGGGATGCCATACAGATTCATGTCAAAAATCCCGAACTATCCCTTTAAAGAATCTAAGTGGGATTCAACGATACATGCATGTGAAAGAATACGGTATATCAAAATTCAGTGAAAAGTGCTGCTTTATTTTGATTTAAATTAAAATAAGTGCAAAAACAGGATCAGTCTGAATAATTGTGCTTTAATATTAAGCAAATTATCTTGCAGTCCAAATACAAAACTGAGCTGGGAACAGTTTAAATACATCATATTTCATATTACACAAATATCTACAGTGGTGCTTGAAAGTTTGTGAACCCTTTAGAATTTTCTTTATTTCTGCATAAATATGACCTAAAACATCATCAGATTTTCACACAAGTCCTAAAAGTAGATAAAGAGAACCCAGTTAAACAAATGAGACACAAATATTATACTTGGTCATTTATTTATTGAGGAAAATGATCCAATATTACATATCTGTGAGTAGCAAAAGTACATGAACCTTTGCTTTCAGTATCTGGTGTGACCCCCCTTGTGCAGCAATAACTGCAACTAAACATTTCCAGTAACTGTTGATCAGTCCTGCACACCGGCTTGGAGGAATTTTAGCCCATTCCTCCGTACAGAACGGCTTCTCTGGGATGTTGGTGGGTTTCCTCACATGAACTGCTCGCTTCAGGTCCTTCCACAACATTTCGATTGGATTAAGGTCAGGACTTTGACTTGGCCATTCCAAAACATTCACTTTATTCTTCTTGAACCATTCTTTGGTAGAACGACTTGTGCTTAGGGTCGTTGTCTTGCTGCATGACCCACCTTCTCTTGAGATTCAGTTCATGGATAGATGTCCTGACATTTTCCTTTAGAATTCGCTGGTATAATTCAGAATTCATTGTTCCATCAATGATGGCAAGCCGCCCTGGCCCAGATGCAGCAAAACAGGCCCAAACCATGATACTACCACCACGTTTCACAGATGGGATAAGGTTCTTGTGCTGGAATGCAGTGTTTTCATTTCTTCAAACATAACGCTTCTCATTTAAACCAAAAGTTCTATTTTGGTCTCATCCGTCTACAAAACAGTTTTCCAATAGCCTTGTGGCTTGTCCACGTGATCTTTAGCAAACTGCAGACGAGCAGCAATGTTCTTTTTGGAGAGCAGTGGCTTTCTCCTTGCAACCCTGCCATGCACACCATTGTTGTTCAGTGTTCTCCTGATGGTGGACTCATGAACATGAGCCAACGTGAGAGAGAGGCCTTCAGTTGCTGAGAGGTTGCCCTGGGGTCCTTTGTGACCTCACCGACTATTATACGCCTTGCTCTTGGAGTGATCTTTGTTGGTTGACCACTCCTGGGGAGGGTAACAATGGTCTTGAATTTCCTCCATTTGTACACAATCTGTCTGACTGTGGATTGGTGGAGTCCAAACTCTTTAGAGATGGTTTTGTAACCTTTTCCAGCCTGATGGGCATCAACAATGCTTTTTCTGAGGTCCTCAGAAATCCCTTGTTCATGCCATAATACACTTCCACAAACATGTTGTGAAGATCAGACTTTGATAGATCCCTGTTCTTTAAATAAAACAGGGTGCCCACTCACACCTGATTGTCATCCCATTGATTGAAAAACACCTGACTAACTTCACCTTCAAATTAACTGCTAATCCTAGAGGTTCACATACTTTTGCCATTCACAGATATGTAATATTGGATCATTTTCCTCAATAAATAAATGACCAAGTATAATATTTTTGTCTCATTTGTTTAACTGGGTTCTCTTTATCGACTTTTAGGACTTGTGCGAAAATCTGTTCTTTTAGGTCATATTTATGCAGAAATATAGAAAATTCTAAAAGGTTCACAAACTTTCAAGCACCACTGTACTCTACAACCCTTAAACCTCTTCATTTGCCCTCCTTAAGGTACGTTCACACTAGCGAGCGACAAAGTGGCAGGTAACTGTTTGTTTTCTTTGTGCGCATATGACACGGTGCTGCCATTTCAGCTTGTGTGATCAACAACTACGGATGTGTGGATGTGACGTGTGCATGAATGTGCTGATTCAGAGCTCTTATTTGTCTTCCTCCACATTTCACCCCTCATCAGCAAAACAGCTGGAACGTCTGGAGGAAGAAAATTGCTCGACTCTACAGCCAGACAGTCAGCACCATTTACAGGCCTTTACACGTGTACCAAGGAATGCACTTATGAACACTGAATACACAGACAACTTAAAAAAAAAAACAGCAATCACATACGCAACCTACACTCTTCTGCTGTCACTTTAATATGTTCTTCGAAACCCAAATACAGATTCTATTGGCATTAAGTAAATGTCAAAGTCCCTCCCGTGCCAGGCCCTGGTGTTCCCAGGCAGTCTCCTGTTACAGTGTGGGGGCTGAGAGTTTGACTCCCTACTCACATCAGTATTGCGGCATGCCTCACCAGATGGCAAAAGGTACCATTTTTATAATGGTCTTTGGTACAAGTAGAACTCATGATATGGTTGAGAGGCGGACACGCTAACTGCAAACCCAGCTCACAGTAAATAAGGCTGTAATAAGGGCATAAATCCTCTAACCAGATCTACAGATGTGATTTTGGTGGGTGTTTTGATAGAACACATTCACACAATCAAACATATAAATACCCATAAACATTCATCCTCAGGAGTCATTAAAAATAGTCAATACAGATTACAGAAAAAAAAAATGGCTTAAAGTTACCTTTTTTTTTTTTCCAATTTAATGAGCCTAAGGCCATCTCTACACCCCATACACTTTCATTAAAGTGTACATTCTGGACCAATTTCGTTTTTTTTTTTTTTAATATGAAAGTATGTCCCTTTACACACTCATCTAGAAGGGTAATTTTGCACAAGGCCATCTGTCTATGGCAGAAAAAAATGAAATAACAAAACGCGTCTGGAAAAATCTCAAGGGAGTCTGGAGCCAGATTCGTGACGTTATCTGCGGAAGCGCCAGCAGGCTGCGAGAGCTTGTGCAGTTTCAGTGCACAGCCTGTGTAGACCAAGCGCTCCAATTTCTCTCTCATTGCCCGGTCTTTTGGGAAACGATGAGTACTAATCCCATCAAGATTGGTGTTGCTACACCCTCCTACAATACATCTGTTAACCATTTTAATAATTACGCGATAACGTTGAAGAAATTTGCAGAAAACCACCAAGTTGTTTTCTCGTAAACAAACCAGCGCTGACGTAGGATTCAGAAGGAGGCGTCCTGCACGCGACGTCACGAAAATCAATGTTTGGTGAGAAATCCAAATGGCAAGTTTTTTCAGAGGCGGACGAATTCGCTTCAAATGGCTTGATTTCAGCTGAATTTTTCTGGTATTGCGCAAGGTAAAAAAATTGCAGAGAATGCAGAATGTTACAGATATTTGACCAAAGTTTAATATAAAATAGGAGAATTACATTGATCTTGCTCCTGAATTTACCCATGATATACACTTTAAACATTCCAGAAACAATAAATAAATATTTATTAAAGAAGGCACCAGTCTGAGACACAGGATTAATATCGGTTTGATAGCGTCAATAAAAAAGGGTGGCTCGGGCCATTATTAAAAAATGTTGTTTCCGGTCCACCGGCCGAGTGAGTGCCGTTTGTGCGGTTGAAAATTTTTTTTTTAACACCGTTTTTTTGACATTTTTTTCAGGTTCATAAATCTAAAATCGAACTTGACATTTCCGCATTCCCAGGGCTTTCCACTAAGGCTCATACTAGCCAGCCATGACAAATAAGTAGCCAGCTGGGTGGGGGGGATAGGGTGTTAAACACAAAATAAACTCAGTTTATTTAAACGCAGTTCCCAGGATTAAATGTATTTTCCACAGACCATTTATTTATTCACTTTACTCAAAATACAAAGTAAAATGGCAGTAAATCTTCTTTCTTTTCTTGCGTATTGCATCATGAGGCGTTCCTGGCTTGTAAATCTCTTATTTTCGGTGCATGACACATTCACGCAGCTGAGCATGCTATGAATTAACAACGACAACGGTCTGCAGTGGCGGCTACACAATTAAACACTCAGCGAACATTTCTCCATTTGTGTATGAAAATACACTCCAACCACTCAGTTTGGTTTCATTTACAACCAACGGTGTCTTCTGATGCCAGCACGTAATTGAACGAGAGAAGACTGGTTTACCGGAGACAAAATAAGCGTCATCTCTGCTTCTGTTCCCTCCGACAGCCCCGACACACTACTGCCTCCGCCGAGTGCGCGCGCACTCTGAACTGAATCAGCTCTGCGCATGCGCCGTGCGGCACAAAAAAATGGCAGCCACCATGAAGGAAGGAGATCCGGAGTTTTCAAACATTTGCTTAAGTGTGAAATCGCAAAATGGTATTCTAGCGAACAACAAAATAAAGATTCAGAAAAACAAATCATTCAGTGATCATTTTAATCGTGTAATTTTATCCGAACTAGGCCTAACGGTCGATTTAGAACTACAAAAAGTCCGTGTGTCGGACATTTTAAGTACCTTTGTAAAAGTTTTGCAAATGTTGCAGTCAGCATTTAAAATGCTAACTTAAAGTTTTTGTACAAGTTTCAGTTGATTAAACTGTCATTTTATTAAATGTGTCTGCTTTTGTAATAAAAAAGTACTGAAAGAAAAAGCAAACACAGCATTGCGATTTCTTATCCATCCATATATTAAAAAAAAAAATCCCTCCCTCCCGACTGAAATTTTTTTTGCTCACCCGGTGGACAGGAAACGGATTTTTTTTTTAAGGATGGCCTCAGATATCAGAGAAAAAGTACGGCAAATATTGGAATTGGAAAACGTTTACATTTTTAAGGATTGGTTTAATTATTTATATATATATATATATATATATATATATATATATATATATATATATATATATATATATATATATAAAATGAAAGAGTTCAACTAAAAATAAAAAAAGCTCAGTGACATGCTTCAGTTAAGTAGTTTTTAAAGAAAAAAATATATCAGATGGATATCGATATCGGCTGCTGCTCAAGGCTTCAGTCTCAGAAAAGTAAAAGTGGTATTGTGTAACCTCTATTATCTATTAACGTCTAACAAAATGTGAATTTTTTTTTTTAAACGTACTGCTGTTCTATCATCCCAAGCTTACCAGTAAACTGGTTGATGGAGGAGTTTAAATTTTATTTTAATCTTAATTCAAAATGATCACAATTTCAGTTAACCTTCGTTTAGTATCCTTACATGAAGAAAAATTATTTTCTTTAAGAGAAGCAACAGCATAGAAGCTTCCCAAACATACACAGATCGAGTAACTGATATCAGCTACAGTACAAATAAATTCGCTTCAGTAAAATCTTCAGCAAATCAGAGCATACAAGAAAGAACAGCAAGACGAGCTGTACAAAGTTTTATTAAATCGTGTTTTATATTTGGGTGCAGGTTTTGAAACGGGGGTGAAAACTAAGCTCAATATGAAACAGGTTACCATGACAACCGTGGTGTAAACAGACTTACAGTGTGGAATGTGTGGGAAGGTGGAAAAATTTAAATGATTAGAATTTTACATCATATATATGAGTCCGTCTCAGAAACTGGTCTCTCATTTGGGACATTATGGTCAAAAAATACATTTTCTAATTTTACTTTTTTTTTTTTTTGCATTCACCTAACACTCAATGTTTCTTTTGTCATGTTTAATAAGAATAAAGATAGTATCTTGCTTTATCTGGCCTCCACTGTGGAAAATTTTTTTGATTACAATTCAAATGTTTTTGTAAAATAGATTTTCATATAAAATAACTACATCATGAAGCATTAAAGCCCCTCCTTCACAGATGAGTGAAAATATTGAATAAATTTCCTCTTTTTGAATGCTCGGGTTAAAAATGCCAAGTTATGATGACTGAATTGATTATTCACTTAAATATGAATAATATGATACATTTTGGGTATTTGATATGGGACACAATGGAAAAATCAAGAACACACGGGAAAGATGAGAATAACGGCGCTGGTAAAAGAACAACGACTGTACCGGCTGAAGGTCGCGCGGGTCTCTGCTGCGGCGCGCGAGCAACGGGACATCACTACCGCACCGGACGGAGCAGGGGCGGGGCAAAATGACTGGCCGTAGATTCTATCAGAAGTTCGATCTAAATTGACCATGGTTGCAAAATATTGGCCAAAAATATGCAAACACTACGAAATATGAACACAAGAAGAAAAAGAAATATTCTATTGCCTTATACTGCAAGACTAAAACAAAATAAAACTGTCAAAACTCACCTTTTCAGTGATAACGTCCGAACAGATCACTCGCGTAACAAAGACTGCAAATGGAAGCACGATCAACTTCTAACTGTTGGAGTGGAAAATTCCATTCTCCACATGCAAATTGTTAATGCGTGTCCTTCCCCGCACACAAATAACACGCTACGGTAAAAAATAGACCACAACTCATTTTATAGCTCAGAAATTCATACAAGACCAGCTACCATTGTAACATATTCTGTACCTAACTTTCAGCTTTCGTTTTAAGAAACAATCGCAGATTTATAACTAAATTTTTATATGGCGTAGTGATTTTAAGTTACGGTACTACTTTTGGTGAGGTAGTGACCTCGACCCTGAGGCTTTCCGTTTAGATCAAAACACACGATCGTATTGGTTTTGGGTCTGCGGAAAATGGAGTTACAACGGCGATCAAATGTTTTGCATGATGTTTTATTACGGTTATGATTATTCTGTGAGCGCATCAATCCTTAGGTGTATAAGGTTACAACTTAAAATACAATTAGTGATAACTGTAGACTTTTCAGTGGACTACAACCTTTTAAAGGGAATGCGATGTAGTCAACCATTTATCATGTCCCAGATCAAGCCGCCATTTTTCCACAAATTTGCAGAATTTTTGCCAAATTCACATCAAAAGATTGTTTTATCTGTATTATTTCTTTCATCATTTTATTTCAAATTAAAACCGACATCACCATTCAAAACTATATAATTTAGTGACTGAGTATATTTAGTGGGGTACCCCCACAGTACCCAGTTTCTGAGACAGACATACATATATACACATGTACAGGTAGTCGTCGACTTACGACCTATGCGACTTACGACCGATCGACTTTACGACCGTCTGGTTATGACTGGCAAGTGTTTCCCAGCTGAACGTACAACAGTTTCTGCCCCAGCTTTTGGCAGCGCCTCTCGCCACGTACAACAGTTTCCGCCCCAGCTCCAGGCACATGCACAGTCTCTCTCGCGCTCCCTCGCGCTCCCCGTCATACAGTTTCCACCCCAGCTCCTGGTTTATGAAACGAGCAAACGCTCCCGCCAGCCCGAACGCTGCAACAGCTGATGATGATGTAGACGACCCACAGCCAAGCACCAGTGATGCCAGTGGTCACTAAGTTTTGTATTTTGCTATGTTTTACATTTGTATTTTGCTGTTTTACATTTGTATTTTGGTGTGTTTCAAATTAAAATGTTTTCTATATTCCACACCTGTATTTCGTATTTTTGGTTTTGCACATATTAAACGAATTGTACTGTACGCAGTTTAGTATGCAGTGTTTGATTTAAACCAAATAATGAGCCAAGGTAATGAAATAAGAAAATGTTGATAAAATAAGACTTCAAGATGATTACAATATCATTACACATCACAATATACTTACGTTCATTTAACATAGGCCGACTTACAACCAGATCGGTTTACGACCGGTCAGTCGTAACCAAATGCAGTCGTAAGTTGACGACAACCTGTATATATTAGTCAACTGCATTGAAATGAAAGTGATTTATTTCGTGTGTGCGCAGTCACCAGGACAAATCTTTCTTACTCAACAACAGCGATGAGCCTAATCACTACCGAGGTATTTATGACAGACACTTTTGTTCATGCATCCTTAACAAACGCACCATGGACTGAAGTGTGTTCACACTCCCTCACAAATCTCAGCATTTTTGAGCCATACTTGTGCACTCTGTATCAGCATTTAGTGACCTGCTCCTACTTGCGGCACAGCTGTGAGTTTATTATCAGAACAGCTTTTCGACATCGACACGCACTTTGTGTGCTCTCAGCTGATTTAAGGCGTACGCTCACACCGCGTCCCAAATCCCTCGGTTTCGTTTCCTACATCCTTCGTTCATCCGTTCATTTCACACTACAGTCTCAATGAATTATTCATTTACTCACTGTGCTGTTTTATCCTGATTTATTGCTCTCGGATACAAACAAACACTGTAGCCGATATAATCACAACATTAATATTCTGCACAAAATAAAATGCCATTTAAGAAATAAGATGCAGCTTGTAATGTTTAAAAGTGTTTAATAATGTTGTCTTTCTCGACAAATTAACAATTAAGATGAAAAGATAGAAAACTAATTCATAATGGCACAGGTTCGTTTCTTTTGTCCTCGACTTTCTTTTACAATAAGTTATTTGTTAAATAACAAATTTAAATCTTTAGACATTCTTATTTCATTTAGCTTCAGTATTTAAGAACTTTAGGCAGCACGGTGGTGTAGTGGTTAGCGCTGTCGCCTCACAGCAAGAAGGTCCTGGGTTCGAGCTCCGGGGCCGGCGAGGGCCTTTCTGTGCGGAGTTTGCATGTTCTCCCCGTGTCCGCGTGGGTTTCCTCCGGGTGCTCCGGTTTCCCCCACAGTCCAAAGACATGCAGGTTAGGTTAACTGGTGACTCTAAATTGACCGTAGGTGTGAATGTGAGTGCGAATGGTTGTCTGTGTCTATGTGTCAGCCCTGTGATGACCTGGCGACTTGTCCAGGGTGTACCCTGCCTTTCGCCCATAGTCAGCTGGGATAGGCTCCAGCTTGCCTGCGACCCTGTAGAAGGATAAAGCAGCTAGAGATAATGAGATGAGATTTAAGAACTTTAGTTGGAAAACACTTATTTGTAAAAGTAAGGTTGTGTCATTTCTAGGAATAAATAAATAAATCTCTTTTTAGCGCATCCAGGGTTCTCCACTTTTCAAAAATAAAAGGTGGCGGCGGGGGTTTGGGGGACGCCACCGGAAGTAATGAAATTTGCATACACAATTTCATGGGAAATTTGACTGGATAATTTTGTCACTTTGGAATTTAATGATAATGTTATCGTTTTTCATAAACTGTTCCCGTCTATAAAATTCAACAATATTTGGTCATGTTAGTCTGAAATTCTTGATTAAAAGAGCAAATTTACCTCTTCCAGCTACTGCAAGTTCTCTGCTGCCGAATACTTGTGCAAATTTCAATCGTTTTAACTGTAGAATGCCCTCGTATATCTGTATCCAGCTGGCCGGATGTTTTTCTATTGCAGTCGCGTGGCCACTTCAGGTAGCCCCGTATGCATTCGTTTAATGGTCTTCTGCGTGTTAAATAGTTACAAAATTATAATAAAGCGAATACTTTATGATTTATATGGTGTATACTGATAAAGTGACTTTTTTTTTTTGGCCACGGGAAGGGTGGTGGGCCAGAATTATAACGTGGCGGTGCGCCACTTTAAAAGGGCCCGTGGAGAACAATGGCATCACAATTTCTTTCATAAACAATCCTGCATGGATGCACAAAGCATATCCTAATCAGCCTTTTACACACACTCCCACCATCAATGGATTTTTAAAGGTACAAAACAAGTGTAGGCTGTCAAAATTTAATTACGCTGAAAATTACTTTACACTACCACTGACAGCACGACAGCACATTATTAGCAGAGCTTCACGTTGTGACGCTTTTTACAGAAAACGCATTAGATTTTATCAGTTAATTCCTTTTATCGGTTCAGTTTTCACAGCTTTCTAACACTGCCTTCAAAAACCAACGTAATACAGCTGTTGACACTGGAGACTCCTTCCATGAATGCTAAACGTCTCCTCACAGAAAACTTCACCAAATCAGATTACACACTTTTCTAATTTGTTTCCATGGCGTGTCAAACATCAAGTCCCTGTGGAAATTGTCAGTATAGAAAAAATGCACATTAATATAAACCCTTGCGGCTGCCGTTACGGAAACTTAAATCAGCAAAATTAATGTAACCAATCAGGGGTGGGTTTCCCAAAAGCTTCTTAACGCTAAGAGCATCTTAACTAGGAGAGAGTGTTCATTGTGCTGCTCGCGCTACCATTTAACGATGATCTTTGTGCTGCGATGCTTTTGGGAAACTCAGGACAGATTTGAGGATTCAATAACACCGATGAATGATATATCGCAGGGCAGTGTGATATGGCGATAGATATTTTTCTATCTCTGATATGCATCAGTAAACGTTTTTCTAAACCTACATTGTCTATATTGTGAAGGTCACAAAAGCCACTTTTCAACAGCAGAATTACATCAATAAAGAGGGAGTAAAAGAGGGAGTAAGGAGCTACTCATAGTGCGCGCTAACAAAAACAAAACAAGCATGGATGCACGTCAGTGACACAGAAAGAAAGTCCCAACAGCACTCCGACACAGAACAGGCATCAGCCCAGCTAACACCGGGAACCTGTACCTAAAAAGGGAGGTACCTCTATCCTTCAGATACCGGAAACTTCAAGTTGAATAAAATGCTTTAATATTTTGTATTCCTACTGTTCCCATTTTGACAGTGTTTTTCTTGTCAGTTCTGTTCAAAGTCACTTCCAAATAAAAGGAGAAAAGAAAAAGTGCCTTTCATTGGCATTTAATTCATAGAATTTTCAAAAAGCAGTCAGGCAGCTATCCTGTAAAGACAATTTTTTCACCAGTTTTACAGAAAAACAATATATTCTGAGATATGCACACACGTACAGTATACACACACACACTTGCTTTGCTCACTCATGAATATATTCACCACTCAAAGATAAACTGCATATCTTTGCACCACCGTGTCTCATCTCATTATCTCTAGCCACTTTATCCTTCTACAGGGTCGCAGGCAAGCTGGAGCCTATCCCAGCTGACTACGGGCGAAAGGCGGGGTACACCCTGGACAAGTCGCCAGGTCATCACAGGGCTGACACATAGACACAGACAACCATTCACACTCACATTCACACCTACGGTCAATTTAGAGTCACCAGTTAACCTAACCTGCATGTCTTTGGACTGTGGGGGAAACCGGAGCACCCGGAGGAAACCCACGCGGACACAGGGAGAACACTCAAACTCCGCACAGAAAGGCCCTCGCCAGCCACGGGGCTCGAACCCAGACCTTCTTGCTGTGAGGCGACAGCGCTAACCACTACACCACCGTGCAATATTCTTTATATTACACGGACACATTCACACCCAAAAAAAAAAGCACAACTTAATCAAAAGAATTTTAATTTTGAACCGGTTCGCCATTTTGCCAACGTGCATCTAGTCAGTGGGAAAACACTGGGAGTGACATAACCGGAGTGAAATATTGGGAATTATTATACATACAGGACACTTTTTCGATGGAATAAAAACATGTGTTCTATTCCCTTCTAGCGGGTTCCATTCATTTGGTTTGACAGCATGCAATATTGTTATCATTTCGCTTATCCTATGTCACTCTACCCAGTGGAGAATGGGTATTGGGCTGAATATGGTTTGCAATATTGCATGGCTGTCAAGACAACATGACGTCGCATGTCAGAGCTGACGCGAATATCCAGTGAGAAAGTTTTCTGCTGTGCATGCGCGGAAGCATTTCTTTGTTCGCCAGGAAAGAGAAAGACGCATTGAACACCCGAAAGGTGAACAAAACTTCATTAGATATTCTTCACACATATTTACAAGCAGTGGCGAACCGTGACTATTAGAGCTGGGACTTCAGCTCAGCCAAAACTTAGCCAGACACAGCAAAAAAGCAACAGGGCAAAAGATTTTGCAAGGGATTAGCGGCAGGCTGCCAGGTCGCTCCGTTGTGTGTAGTTGTCAACTTTGATTTTAAAAGTAACTAAGTAAATTACACAGGGAAATGAATACTTAAGCCTGAGTAAAAAATACTGTGGTGAGCGTACAGCGTGGAAGAAGAGTCTGGAGACAGAAATCATAGTTTCTCGGTTGTCAGCCTGTGCTACTTGCTCTCGATAGCACGAGCTTGAACACTTTATTAGCATTCGCCAACACTACTGATTAGGGCTGGGTATCACCAGATACCTCACGATACGATACTATGGCGATATTTTGCCCACGATAACGATAATATCACGGTACAGCGATTCTGCGATAATCGATATATTGCAAGAAATTTCAACCACATCACGATATTTGTGTCACTGAAGAAAATCAGAATTTATTGACCACTGTAAAATTACATTTCACATACATAACTACACACTCTTGCCAGACATATATATTTGTCTCTATTCCACTGCTGGCAAAACCAAGAGTTGCTTCACTACAACATACAGAAAATTCCCATTTCTGTGCTAGTATTATCAACTTTTCTGTAAGCATGGACACATCAGTGCTGCTTAACAAGCAGAATCAAATTGTTTTATGAAAACTTAAAACTTGCACTGCAGACTGCACAGACATTTCAGTGCTAACACTAATATCAATTTGTTCTTTGTAAACTTGAGAACATATACCGGAGAACATTTAACTTGTGCTTATTTTGCAGGAACAACACACTGTCTGAAACACATTGAAAAGTGCAGTGGGCATCTTAGTCTCCCTGAGCACAATTATGAAACAAAGTGCAGTGTGGGTCAGTGTCCACACACTGAAACTGAACTGAAACCTCAGTGAATCATGTTTCTTCTGAACTTAGAGTAAATACTCAAAATAAAATGCAGTGTCTCACACACACTAAAATTGAAAATGCAAGATAAAGTACAGCTTCTTGCCTTTGGCCTTAAATGACAAAATTAAGTTCACAGTTACAGTAAGTCACACGTCACTGAAGTAGACGGGAGGACTTTGGCGCTGTCCAGTGTAGTTTGCTTCGGGTCGGGTTTCAGCGGCTCCGGCTGAGCTAATATGTCGGGGTGGTGTCGTGCTAAGTAAGTTCGCAAGTTTGTTGTGTTACCTGAATATCTAATTGGAGCGAAACAGGTTTTGCAGAGTGTGTACTCTTTGTCCGGCTCACTGTTTTTTTTCTCCTTTCCTTTGGAATCCAAAGTGCCTCCAAACATCTGCTTTAAAGTTTGGCGGCGTCTCTAGGTTTACGTTAACAGCCATGCTTCCTTGTTTTTTTTCCTCACTGCAACCGCCGGGGAAAAAAGAGAAGATGAAGAGTGCCTTGCAGTGAGGGAGCGGCACAGCGACACCTCACGGAGCGGAGGTGCGGAAGTCGTACTGGATTTACAACCCGTCTGAAACATGATTTATTATTTGAAAAAATATCGATATTCAAATTTTGAGCATCGATATTGAATCGGAAGACAAAGTATCGCGATATATCGCCGTATCGATATTTTTGCACACCCCTACTACTGATAAACGCTACACTGGCTGGAAGGTGACTTCACTGCTGCGCTGACGGTGCCGACTCGCAGTTAAGCTAGCGTTGGCCTTCAATAATGCTGATATGTTTAGGCCTTCTCTGAAGCCCTAGAAGGCCCTGACAGTTCCCCTCTGTTTATAAGAGAAAAACATACCAACAAACATAAAAAAACTGGAAAAGAGCATGCATGTATAATAATAATAATAATAATAAACAATAATATTGGCTTTTTTTTGTGGTACATCAGATATATTCCATTCTTCGACTCATTCAAGATCATGCTAGCTGAATGGAATATATCTGATATACCACTCAACACCAGCCAATATTATTTAAATATACTCATATCCATGATGTATTTCGTATGAAAAATACAAACTTTTCAACAAAAGATAAACTTCATGTCTTCAAGCCAACGTGCAATTTTCTTTTTATTACATAGACACATTGACAACCAAAAAGTACCCAAATTTATCAAAACAATTCATCGATTTCCTCACGAGTTAAGTTATTGGAAAATGTGCTACTCATTGTCCTGGGTGTATTTCATATGAAAAATACAAGTGGCATATTTCCCAGTAAAACACTTGTGCCTATATAATTAATTAATTATACAATAGCTGAAGTTATACAACGATCCATATCAGCCCTAATATAAAGAATCTATCGAAGTTAAACAACGAGATGCCTCGGGAATGGATTTATAACTACATCATGGCACCCGAGACTGAATTTGAATTATGAAATCCCTCAAGATTCCATTTCATCATTTCCATCACAGTGAAGTGACAAGATACTGTCGATCTACTTGCATTACACAAACGCATCCATAAAAATAGAAATACGCAGTCAGAAACGCTGGCACCCACGCTCACGTATGTCCTGTCTCATCCCATAACCTTGACCTCAGCAGCAGACGTTACTCTGGAGACACAATGATCCAATATTTGAAGGATTTGTCCTACCATCACACAGGTCTTTGAAATAAATAAATAAATAAATAGAATAAAATAAAATACATGAATAAAGAATTCTGTCTACTTTATTACCTTATCAGAAAATGGGTAAAGCATGAAACTAAACTGAACTAGGCAGCATATTTTGATAGACTATCAGAAAATTGCTCCAGCTTTAAAAAGGCCGATTCAGAAGCCTCTGCGCCAGAGACGTTATAAGGGAGGAGACAAACCACTTAAACAATCCTGAATAGAACTCTACAGGAAAAGTCCATAACACCAAAGATGGCGGTTGTATGTGCATATCCTGGCCCTCTCCACAAAAAGCCAATTGTCTGCCAAACGGGAAACATATTAAACCAATCGTGTTGTTGCACTGATGCAAGCACACAGTACAAGTATAATGACCTCGTAGCAACCTTCTGCATGCGTAGCAGAAGTATAGCCTGTGGGGAAAAGCGCTTTTTAAATCTTATTTTGGGGCAAAGTCACCAAACTATTTTAGCATTTTTGATCATATCTGACTGGTGATTGAGTACATGCAGTTTTTATGTCCCAGTGGCTACTGAAAGTGCAGTTATGGCTCTCTGCCTATTCATTTAGACAGATCATGTTAGCCCAAAATAACTGCTCAGGCACGTTACCAAATGGCTGCCAAGTGGCAAGATCTGCCTATAAGATGCCGCGTAGCAAGTCGCCATCCTGGCATCCGTTGATATTCCACTGTTTGAAAAGCAATCTGCAACAATCCGGTGATATCCTTAGCCATAGGTCTTAAATTGTAACGTGAAATTGAACATATTTTGTCGAAGTAGTTATGTTTTAAATTCCTTAAACAATCCATTCCGCATGGTTATTCCATTGTAATGGACCAGAACCAGCCTCAGCCGTCTCACGGGTATCCATGATGTAAAGGAAAGGTGAGTCAGCCCCTTGATGGGGTAGGTAATTCTGGAGAAATCCGCAAGAGTGAGCTTGATTTTTGAAAATGTTCAACCAATAAATCCCACCCCTTCCCTTCAGCCCTCCCTCCAAAGCCACTCGGAGCACTGAGGGGAGCGTAAGGCATCATCATCATCATATCCAACTACCTCATGTCTCATCCACAGAAAACACCTAATATTAGCATAATGAATGTAAACAGCAAACACGGTTATGGTTAATACTCCCAGTTGTCTAGCCATATCATTGGGCAGCCTTATCATGTCTGGCTATGCAAATATTTCACTCAGGCCAAATAAAATAACCAGATGGGCTTTTACAGCCCTGTAACTGCCACAGATGATGGACGGATTTGTTTTCTTTTTTATTGTCAGAACATCTGATTCATCAACTATTGTCAGGATATTAAAAGAATTTCAAAAAAATATAACAAACGCAGGGCTCGACATTAACTTTTTAATCCACTCGTCCAGTCGGACAAGCAGCAAGATTTTTCACTTGTCCTGACCGCAGCCTTTTTTATTACTATGTACTTACTGGTCCAATGAAAGGAACCCGGTTAACAAAGTTTATCAAAAAGCATGCATAGTTATGATGATCATTATGCTTTAATGATTTATAATTTTTCAATAAAACTCAAACTTTAACTGCAACAATAAACAAGAGTGCTCTGAGAGCACAATATCCCCCGCTACAATATATTGTAAACGATATATACTGCAATATGCGTATGACTGTTCTATAGCAAAGTCTTTTGCCAAGTTTCGTAAAATCCTTCCAAAAATTGTGAGAAGAGTTGATTTCAGAAGGCGAGAACCCTTTCTGGGACAGACGTACAGACAGATGGACGGACTTCACCACTACATAATCTTCCTTCGGGCTTTTCGATCAGCAGGGGATAAAAACTATCCAAAGCCCCGTTATGGTGTATTTGTTGTTATAACCCATTACCTGATATATAGTTTTAAGAGCTGGAATTCACCCAAATTCAAAGCCTCTGGAGAAATGGTTGCCATTATGATCGCCAATATGATCGTCATTTCTCTGACTTCAATGAAGTCTAATAGTCTATAATTAGATATTACGATGTGGTTATTTTTACACACGCACCTGCTGGACTCGGCTTCCCCGGAATTTCGTAAACAGTAACACGCCCGGATCACTGAGGAGATTGAACTAGTTTTGTTGGAACTTTTATTGCTGAATAATTTCTATAAAAATGGTGATTTTCAACAAACATTCAACTCATCCCGTTGGACAGGCAGATATGGATTTGACTTGTCCGGTCCAAACATTTAGTCGTCCCGGACAGTCGGACCACCATTAATGTCAAGCCCTGAAATGCTTGCATGTTAAAAACACTACCTGAGTAGTGCATCTGGCTTTAGGTCGTTTTACTTTTTACACACTTGATGCAGAATCCCAGGTGTTGCATTGTTTGTGATTAAACCGTACACACACACACACATCTGCATAAAAGCATATCATTATACTAGATGAAGAAGACGTTTAACCCAAAGGGGGCGGAGCACCAACCAACCAACCAACCAATCAAAGCACGGCACACTTTCTCCTGCAGTCTGTCTGTCATACATTCACAACTCACTGAACACTTGGAATTAGGATTAGGTTTAATAAATATATTAATTTTTATATTTATACACTTCTAAATTGTTTATTAAAAGAAAAAATATGGCAAAAAAATTTTCTCTAGCCACAACGCAAACACTTTGCGAACTAATGTTGATAAACCTGGCTGTCACAAATCCGAAAACAAGTCACTATATAGAGTGCTCAAAGCCGTTGGGTTTATAGCCAATGTAGGGCGCGTGTATAGGGAGTGAGGAGGTATTTGGGATTCAGCCAGTGTCTCGGTGCAACACCACGCCTCTTCTCTCTCTGTATCGCTCCAAAACTGTTTGCTTTTGACAGCTCGCGCTCCAGCTCACGCGCTCAACACCCACCATGTTTCACAAACAAAAAATAAAAAATAAAAATAACGGTAAACTAGAGCAGAGTGTTTACTTACTTCCCGAGCTCTTCATATAGCTGATATTCATCTGTAAACCGAGTGCAGGTCGTCGTAGCCATGTCTCTGTCCGTCTGTCTGTTCGTCTCTCTCTCTCCTCAGATTTTTTGACACTCACTCAGACACCTTAGCCTAGCTACAAAACTACAGCTAACGCTTAGCTCAGGTGTCACACACTCAACTCTATATTTTGCCTCTTTTTTCCTTATTTGTTTGTTTCTAATCCCTTGTTCTTCTCCGTAATTTTGTACCATAAACGGTCAGCTCGAGCTGCGGGTCTTCTGATAATAAATAACGGACGTCTTCTGCTCTGGCCCCGCTCGCGCGTTCCGTTCTCTTCTCCAAAAAAGCGTCTACCCGTATTGTTAAAGCCACGCCCCTTTGACTAGATTGGCTTGGACTTGACTCTCACAAGCACTCCTGTGATTGGACGACCACGTCTCTGACGTCACCGTAGCGACAGCAAAATACAAAAGTGCACGCAGATTTTGACACGCCAAAGTGTATTATTATTATTATCATTATTATTATTGAAAGTTGTGCTCAATGTTTATCTTCAATGTTTTTCTGTTCTGTCCGAGTTAATAAAATCAATACTAGCCAATCCGAGAACAGGAGGCGGGATTTGACGAAAAACAGGTAGGGAAAACAAACACTGCTTCCAAATAACGCTGCGAAACCCAGCTGACATTTGGCTCTCTGTCGCCACCCAAAGGCACGTGATGTGTAACTGCAGGCGTGGGCAGCGTCAGCATTCGCGCGCGCGCCTCTATCCCGGATACGTCTCTACTGTAACACCAAATAGGGACACAACCATGAGGGCCATTTTGTATTTGGCGGAAGGTGTGTTATATAACCGTGTAAAAGCATCAGAATATTCACCCACTTTAAATATGTTTGATAAATATGTACAGCCTACAGTATGTGCAGTCATGTCTGGAAATGTTGGCATGCTCCAAAGACATGGGCCATATTATTATTATTATAATACATAGGGCCAAATTACTCAATTCTGATTGGTCAATCAAGGAGGGCTTTTTTCCTTAACACGGGGCCGTATTTCTGAAATGATATTGGCGAGTTTGTTGCTTGGTTACGGTTACAAAAATGAGCAAATTTTGTCAACAAAATGGCTGACTCTACTGACTCTACTCAATGCCGTATTTCGCTATATTTGATGAAATGAGAAACCAATTGAAAGCTGCAAGCGAAAATGAAAATACCAAAAAAAGTACGAATTTGTGGCTTTCCGTGTTTAAGAAATGGGCCGCTGAAAGACAAATAAATGACTCTCTAGTGGCATATGAATGCTGTGAGTTAGACAAGGTGCTATAGCAGTTTTATGCAGAAGTGAGGAAAGAAAATGGGGAAAACTACGAACCAGACTCTCTTAAAGTAATGCAGGCTTTTGTAAAGAAGTGCCAATAAAATTTTGTAAACCACTTTCAAAATCCTCGTGTCGTGTCGCCGTGTCATGATGAAAGATGCTTTAGAAACTGATTCAAACGTGCAAGATTGCGCCCTGATTGGTTCAGAAAACGTGAATGACAAATGTTGTGAACTTGATTGGCTTCCGAAGTATGAATTTGGCCCTTTATATTATCTCATCTCATCTCATTATCTCTAGCCGCTTTATCCTGTTCTACAGGGTCGCAGGCAAGCTGGAGCCTATCCCAGCTGACTACGGGTGAAAGGTGGGGTACACCCTGGACAAGTCGCCAGGTCATCACAGGGCTGACACATAGACACAGACAACCATTCACACTCACATTCACACCTACGGTCAATTTAGAGTCACCAGTTAACCTAACCTGCATGTCTTTGGACTGTGGGGGAAACCAGAGCACCCAGAGGAAACCCACGCGGACACGGGGAGAACATGCAAACTCCGCACAGAAAGGCCTTCGCCGGCCACGGGGCTCGAACCCGGACCTTCTTGCTGTGAGGTGATAGCGCTAACCACTACACCACCGTGCCGCCCCCAGTTGAAAGCTGCAAGCGAAAATGAAAATACCAAAAAAAGTACGAATTTGTGGCTTTCCGTGTTTAAGAAATGGGCCGCTGAAAGACAAATAAACGACTCTCTAGTGGCATATGAATGCTGTGAGTTAGACAAGGTGCTATCGCAGTTTTATGCAGAAGTGAGGAAAGAAAATGGGGAAAACTACGAACCAGACTCTCTTAAAGTAATGCAGGCTTTTGTAAAGAAGTGCCAATAAAATTTTGTAAACCACTTTCAAAATCCTCGTGTCGTGTCACCGTGTCATGATGAAAGATGCTTTAGAAACTGATTCAAACGTGCAAGATAGTCTTGCGACCTGATTGGTTCAGAAAATGTGAATGACAAATGTTGTGAACTTGATTGGCTTCTGAAGTATGAATTTGGCCCTTTATATTATCTCATCTCATCTCATTATCTCTAGCCGCTTTATCCTGTTCTACAGGGTCGCAGGCAAGCTGGAGCCTATCCCAGCTGACTACGGGTGAAAGGTGGGGTACACCCTGGACAAGTCGCCAGGTCATCACAGGGCTGACACATAGACACAGACAACCATTCACACTCACATTCACACCTACGGTCAATTTAGAGTCACCAGTTAACCTAACCTGCATGTCTTTGGACTGTGGGGGAAACCGGAGCACCCGGAGGAAACCCATGCGGACACGGGGAGAACACGCAAACTCCACCCAGAAAGGCCCTCGCCGGCCACGGGGCTCGAACCTGGACCTTCTTGCTGTGAGGCGACAGCGCTAACCACTACACCACCATGCTGCCCTATTATTATTATTATTGCATTTTTTTCCCTTTTTTTTTACAGACATAAATTTAGACTTTATTGTCACATTGCAGCTTACAGGTTATTAACCCTTCTTTTGTCTTCGGGTCAAAGGTTAGTAAGGATGAGGTGAGGGCAGCCGTGAAAAGAATGAAGACTGGGAAAGCAGTCAGACCAGATGGTATCCCGATTGAGGCTTGGAGATGTTTGGGTGAGACGGCTGTGGAGTTCCTAACGTGATTGTTTAATAAGCTCCTAGAGAATGAGAAAATGCCAAGTGAATGGAGAAAGAGTGTGCTAGTCCCAGTAACCTCCTGGGAACCAAGGAAAAAAATGTGTCTCTCAATTTCTCTTTTGTTGTGATTTCCTTACTAGGAATTTCCCAGCAACCCTCCTAGTTACATGATATATCATTGGAAAACCCAGGATGTACTCTTTACAACACACCAAGATTCAAGTGAATAGCTTGAAAGAGTAAGAGGGTGTGTACCAGGGCTTTACATTAGCACCCGCCCACCCGCCAAATGCGGGTAAAATTCGGTTTTGGCGGGTAATGACTTTAGTCCTACTAGCCACTTTGGCGGGTGGTTTATTCTGTGATATGACAACATATTTTAATTGTAGTTTTCTCTGAAGGCATCTGATATAATAAACGCATTGCAATGTAATATTATGCACCTACAACTCCCATGAGCACCTGCATAAACATTCTGACAGCATGTTAGAATTGTTTAGAACATTCGTTAACGTCTCAGAAAAAATCAATGATACGGTAACCTGCGGTTAATGAACGAAGCAACAAAGTTGCTGACGAATGACAAGCGCACTATGTGGCGGCATATAGCTGGAGTTTCAAACCCTGCTGCTCGGGAAAAAAGGGGCAGACATGAGCAGGGCCGGAGCAGCATTTTAAAATCCCCGAGGTCTGTGATGCGCAAAGCGCATGCCGAAAACTTTTTGCCATATTTAAATGAGAGGGGTGAATTACACGCCACACAAGATATCTCATCTCATTATCTCTAGCCGCTTTATCCTTCTACAGGGTCGCAGGCAAGCTGGAGCCTATCCCAGCTGACTATGGGCGAAAGGCGGGGTACACCCTGGACAAGTCGCCAGGTCATCACAGGGCTGACACATAGACACAGACAACCATTCACACTCACATTCACACCTATGGTCAATTTAGAGTCACCAGTTAACCTAACCTGCATGCCTTTGGACTGTGGGGGAAACCGGAGCACCCGGAGGAAACCCACGCGGACACGGGGAGAACATGCAAACTCCACACAGAAAGGCCCTCGCCGGCCCCGGGGCTCGAACCCAGGACCTTCTACACAAGAGATCTATTCCTGAAATTACTTTTAATGGTGTTTGAACTGAATATCATCAGTTTTGAAAAAAAAAATCATGTATGTGGCAAGAGTAAGAATAATTTAAGCTTGTTTAATGGTTTGATCTGGCCCAAGCAATGAGGACAAACAATACCTTAACCATGTAGCCTATGGAACTAAGATACATTAACAATCTGGCATCCATTACACCTACACAAAAAAAAATTTGGGGAAAAAATCAGTATACACCACCATGTTTTAGGCAAAGTTATCCAAGGCAAACATAAGTTGAAACTTTCCACTCTATTGCTTTGGCTTATTGAATGATTTATTTTTAAAATCACAAACAAGGCAGGCTACAACTGTGCTGCTTCGAAAATGTAAATTTAACAGCTTGATGAAAGTGCACTGATGGTTACCATGGAAACCCCATGTCTCCTGCACTGCATTCCTCCCCCGAGTCGTGTGCTCATTCGCTTTTGTGTTCTTGGTCTCAGAGCCGAGCGCACCAAACACACACAGAAGACAGAATCAACATTTAACATGATTAACATGCACTTTTTACGGAGACATTTTAATGTTATTCTTTATTTTTTTATCCAGTTGAATATTTAGCATACAAATGTATTTTCAGCTCTTAAAAATGCCTGAGGTCCGGACCACGGGGGCCTCAGAGCTGGCTACGGCCATGGAGATGAACAAGACACTAATAGGAAGATAAGACAGTTCAATGACATGAAAGTTCGGGCAAGATTGGCTAGTTCATAGCAAAACCGAAAATACCCTTGTGGCAGCGGGGGCGTGGTCAGGGAAGGTAAGTGGCAGAATCACTACACCTGACGTTAATTAACCTGTGTTTGTGTGTGTCTTCCCAGTGACCACACCCTATTTAAAGAGGGAGAGCAGAGAGCAGAGGAGCTCTCCCCCGAACCAGACGCCGGTTGTGTGTGTGGCTGTCTGTGTGTTTGATTAGATTGTTTGCTGAAAAGTGTGACAATAAAACCGTTATCAACCTGAGCTCTGTCCTGCCGTCTTCTGTGCTCCGCCCATACACGAAAACTGCCACAACCCTGTACTGCGAAGACTGTAGAAAGTCTGGCAAAGACAGGCACCAGTAATTTTAAACTCGAAACTATAAAGGACCACGAAAAGTCAAATGCACACATCGGTACTATAACATCAAAACAGGCGAAGACGGCTGGTTCACTACAGGACAGCATTGCTTTCAAGTCCCTGGCTGTCATGAAGTCGGCTGAGCTGGAGAGGATGGAGCTGCTGTTTAGAAATGTTCACACGATTGGAAAGAAGTTGATCTCGCCCCAGCTATCAACTTATGGCCTGCTGGAAGCCTCAGGTCATGAAGACCATTTTTCATGGACCATTCAGACTCATCTGATGATGAATGTAATGAGGACATTTAATGTCTCTCTACACATGTTCACACACACACACACACACACACACACACACACACACACACACACACACTATTAATAGATAATACATAATATACATAATATTATTTGATAATACAACCCCGATTCCAAAAAAGTTGGGACAAAGTACAAATTGTAAATAAAAACGGAATGCAATAATTTACAAATCTCAAAAATTGATATTGTATTCACAATAGAACATAGACAACATATCAAATGTTGAAAGTGAGACATTTTGAAATTTCATGCCAAATATTGGCTCATTTGAAATTTCATGACAGCAACACATCTCAAAAAAAGTTGGGACAGGGGCAATAAGAGGCTGGAAAAGTTAAAAGTACAAAAAAGGAACAGCTGGAGGACCAGATTGCAACTCATTAGGTCAATTGGCAATAGGTCATTAACATGACTGGGTATAAAAAGAGCATCTTGGAGTGGCAGCAGCTCTCAGAAGTAAAGATGGGAAGAGGATCACCAATCCCCCTAATTCTGCGCCGACAAATAGTGGAGCAATATCAGAAAGGAGTTCGACAGTGTAAAATTGCAAAGAGTTTGAACATATCATCATCTACAGTGCATAATATCATCAGAAGATTCAGAGAATCTGGAAGAATCTCTGTGCGTAAGGGTCAACGCCGGAAAACCATACTGGGTGCCCGTGATCTTCGGGCCCTTAGATGGCACTGCATCACATACAGGCATGCTTCTGTATTGGAAATCACAAAATGGGCTCAGGAATATTTCCAGAGAACATTATCTGTGAACACAATTCACCGTGCCATCCACCGTTGCCAGCTAAAACTCTATAGTTCAAAGAAGAAGCCGTATCTAAACATGATCCAGAAGCGCAGACGTCTTCTCTGGGCCAAGGCTCATTTAAAATGGACTGTGGCAAAGTGGAAAATGTTCTGTGGTCAGACGAATCAAAATTTGAAGTTCTTTATGGAAATCAGGGACGCCATGTCATTTGGACTAAAGAGGAGAAGGACGACCCAAGTTGTTATCGGCGCTCAGTTCAGAAGCATGCATCCCTGATGGTATGGGGTTGCATTAGTGCATGTGGCATGGGCAGCTTACACATCTGGAAAGACACCATCAATGCTGAAAGGTACATCCAGGTTCTAGAGCAACATATGCTCCCATCCAGATGACGTCTCTTTCAGGAAAGACCTTGCATTTTCCAACATAATAATGCCAAACCACATACTGCATCAATTACAGCATCATGGCTGCATAGAAGAAGGGTCCGGGTACTGAACTGGCCAGCCTGCAGTCCAGATCTTTCACCCATAGAAAACATTTGGCGCATCATAAAACGGAAGATACGCCAAAAAAGACCTAAGACAGTTGAGCAACTAGAATCCTACATTAGACAAGAATGGGTTAACATTCCTATCCCTAAACTTGAGCAACTTGTCTCCTCAGTCCCCAGATGTTTACAGACTGTTGTAAAGAGAAAAGGGGATGTCTCACAGTGGTAAACATGGCTTTGTCCCAACTTTTTTGAGATGTGTTGTTGTCATGAAATTTAAAATCACCTAATTTTTCTCTTTAAATGATACATTTTCTCAGTTTAAACATTTGATATGTCATCTATGTTCTATTCTGAATAAAATATGGATTTTTGAAACTTCCACATCATTGCATTCCGTTTTTATTTACAATTTGTACTTTTTCCCAACATTTTTGGAATCAGGGTTGTACTTGCATATCAAAACATCAAATGTTTTTCAATGATAAATGTTTTGAATTGGACTTTTAATATTAGAATCGGTTCAGTTGTACTGAATGTTATTTTTCATATTATACGATATTTCATATTGTAAGGGGCTTGAATTTGAGTTCAATAAACAGAATACTCTGTTTATATTTTTGTCTGAATTGGTTGCATGTTTTCATATAGGGAGCTACCTTAACAGCACTGAATACTTGAGTGCTACTGTAGAGATACATTATACGCTACAATTCATAATTAAATCTAGATCTTCTGAACGTTAACGTATCATAGTGAAGAAAAAACTGCGATTTCCTGGCAACAAAATTGTGGCTAGTGAAAAGGCTGAATGGCTAGTGACTCGGGAAAACCACTAGCCACAGTGGCCGGTGAGCAAAAAAGTTAATGTAAAGCCCTGGTGTGTATGTAAAACAAATGTCAACTACAGAGGACACAAGTCTATGGGTTGGTTCTCAGGGGGATATACAAGAATAAGGGAGATGTACAGAGCTGCAATAATTACAGAGGGATAAAACTGATGAGCCACACCATGAAGTTATGGGAAAGGGTATTGGAGGCGAGATTGAGAAGAGAGGTAGCAATCTGTGAACAGCAGTACGGGTTTATGCCAAGGAAGAGCACGTCGGATGCAATTTTTGCTTTAAGAATATTAATGGAGAAGTACAGGGAAGGCCAGAGAAAGCTACATTGTGCGTTTGTAGACCTGGAGAAGGCATACGATAGAGTGCCGAGAGATGAGTTATGGTATTGTATGAGAAAGTGTGGAGTGAATGAGAAGTATATTAGAGTGGTGCAAGACATGTATGAGAACAGTGAAACAGCAGTGAAGTGTGCAGTTGGAACAACTGAATGGTTCAAGGTGAAGGTGGGACTTCATCAAGAATCTGCTTTGAGTCCTTTCTTGTTTGAGATAGTGATGGATAGCTTGATGGACGAAGTGAGGCAAGAGTCATCATGGAACATGATGTTTGCGGATGATATTGTGATATGTGGTGAAAGTAGAAAGGAGGTTGAGTTGGGTTTGGAGAGATGGAGGTATGCATTGGAATGAAGAGGAATGAAGGTGAGCAGGAGCAAAACAGAATACATGTGCATCACTGAGAATGGGAATGAGAGTGTAGTGAAGATGCAAGGAGTAGACGTAAAGAAAGTTGGTGAATTCAAGTACCTGGGGTCAACTGTGCAGGAAAATGGGGGCTGGGATAGTGAGGTGAGAAAGAGAGTGCAGGCAGGGTGGAGCAGTCGGAGAAGGATTCCGGGAGTCATTTGTGATCGGAAAGTCCCAGCTAAAGTGAAAGGTAAGATGTATAAGACAGTAGTGAGACCAGCTGTGATGTATGGATTGGAGACCGTACCCTTAATGAAGAGACTGGAGGCAAAGTTGGAGGTGGCGGAGTTGAGGATGTTAAGGTTTGTGATGGGAGGTTGGACAGGATAAGGAACGAGCACATCAGAAAGACAGCACATGTGGAGAGCTTGGGAATTAAGCTAAGAGAGATGAGACTGAGATGGTACGGGCACATCCTGAGAAGAGATGCAGAGCATGTGGGAAGAAGAATATTGAGGATGGAGTTGCCAGGCAAACGAAAACGAGGAAGGCCAAAGAGGAGTTACATGGATGTGGTGAGAGAGGACATGAAAGTGGCAGGTGTGGTAGAGAAGGATGCGGAAGACAGGGAGCAATGGAGACGAAAGGTCCGCTGTGGTGACCCCTAATCGGGAGCAGCCAGAAGAAGAAGAAGAAGAAGAAGTTGTCTTCGGGTCAAAATGACCCGCTACTGTGTTTAACAGCAGTGGAAAAATCCCCTAAATGATATTTTTTCAACTTGAAATTTGATGACTTTTCCTAGATTGACTCCAACATTAGAAAAAGTGAAATGTTGCGTTTATTCACATTTCCATGTAAGCTGTACAAAAAAAGTTACTAATATTGTCTTAGGGTCAAAATGATCCGGCAGTCAAATTGAATTGAAATCACAGTCAGAGAGTCAGGTACACACCCCAAACATGTGAGAATGCTTTAGTTCTGTCCTAGATCAAAGATTTGTCCAGAAGAGTGCACTGCCTGTGACCAGATCTGACCCAAGAGGGTGGGACTGTACAGTAGATCAGAGCATCTTGACATGCAGGAACAGACAAACTTTCATGATTGAAATGTAACAATATTGACACCTTGTCTGTGTGGCCTCTCAGAGGCTATGAAGGTGCTGCCAGAGGTGGACAGTAACAAAATACATTTACTTAAGTACACTTTTTGAGTATCTGTACTTTAGAAGAAGAAACCTTTATTTGTCACATGCACACTTCAAGCACAGTGAAATTCATCCTCTGTATTTAACCCATCTGAAGCAGTGAACACACCCAGAGCAGTAGGTAGCCACACTAGAGCACCCGGGGAGCAGTCAGGGGTTAAGTACCTTAATATTGCATTGTTTTTATTTCAAAAGTCTTATTAAAATCATTAAAAGCATATTATCAGCCCCTTAAAGGGCCCTATGGCAGTGTTGGGCCCCTAGAATTGTTCTAACCTTTCCCCCCCTGGCGGCGCCCATGAAGACAAATATCGTACTTTTCACTCTACTACATTTCTGTCAAGGTCCTCATTACTATGAAGCAGCTTTGAAAGTGGATGTTTTCTTTTCTTTTCTTCTCTAAAACGTGATTGGTTTTTTCGCAGGTGACACTGAGACAGCCTGTCAGTAATCACTAGGGTCACATCACGTCCATAGACTATAAAATCAAGTTCAGTGATTTTTCAGCAGCATTACTTGAACACGATCAGTTGATGGCAGAATGGAAGGGTAGTTCTTCTGGGGAATGAACGCACTCATGGTTATAGCTAGAACCCATGTTTCAGTTTTCTGAAAGGAATAAAGATTTGTTTCGTTTTAAATGTTTGTCTAAAACGGAGCACATCATGGCCTACAAAAACTCACTGTCCAACCTGCGGAAGCATACTGAAGTATATAAATGTTTTATTCCAAGAGAAAGCTTGCAACGAAGTTGTCTGTGCTTTTAGAGCTAGCGATAATGTAGCAATAGCTGTGCAGTCTGGTTAGTCAAATGACTTTCTATGGATTTGCCCGCCAAGTTGCCATAGCCTTGTCCACGGCTAACGTTTACACATAGCTAGTTAACTTGGACACTGTTAGTTAGCATGTAAAAACGGAGTTACGCTAACATGAATAATGTTAACTTATCTGAAGTCCTTTCAGAAATGTGCTTTAGCATAATTTTGCCAAATAAACAGAATGTAGAAATCTTTCTTTTCTAGTAGCGTTAGCTACCCAATATGATTTCAAGTTTGAAAAGCGTTTGCTAGCATGTCAGGTGGAGTTTCACTGACTATCTAGTTTAAGTCAAGTCAAGTCAAGTCAACTTTATTGTCAAATATGCTATACATGCTCAATATACAGCACAGATGAAATTTCAGTCCTCTCTGACCCACGGTGCAAACAGGCAATGCAATAAATAAAAATAAAATAATTGAAAAAGGGCGGCACGGTGGTGTAGTGGTTAGCGCTGTCACCTCACAGCAAGAAGGTCCGGGTTCGAGCCCCGTGGCCGGTGAGGGCCTTTCTGTGTGGAGTTTGCATGTTCTCCCCGTGTCCGTGTGGGTTTCCTCCGGGTGCTCCGGTTTCCCCCACAGTCCAAAGACATGCAGGTTAGGTTAACTGGTGACTCTAAATTGACCGTAGGTGTGAATGTGAGTGTGAATGGTTGTCTGTGTCTATGTGTCAGCCCTGTGATGACCTGGCGACTTGTCCAGGGTGTACCCCGCCTTTCGCCCGTAGTCAGCTGGGATAGGCTCCAGCTTGCCTGCGACCCTGTAGAACAGGATAAAGCGGCTAGAGATAATGAGATGAGATGAGATAATTGAAAAAAACAAACAATATAAACAGTATAAACACTATAAACACTCTAGATAGGAACTAGACAGACTAAACACTCAAACAATATAAACAGTATAAATAAACAGTATAAACACTAGATAAGAACTACACACAGACTAAACACTCAGACAATATAAACAGTATAAGCACTCTAGATATGAACTAGACGTAGACTAAACACTCATATATACACACTCACACACACACACCAATTGGTGCAAATAAACAAACAGTCAAGGGCACTTGAGGTATAGCAGGTAAACATGAAACAAGCAGTGTAAACAAACTAGCAGCTGTTAAGGTGAGGTAGTGCAGAATAGTGCAAATGGGTGAGGTAAAGTGAGATGTGCGGTCCCTGAATTCAGTGTGTTAATGAACGATGAGATGTCTGTGTGTGTGTGTGTGTGTGTGTGTGTGTGTGTGTGTGTGTGTGTGTATGTGTTGGGGGGGGGGGAACTGTGAGGATGACATGTCAGATGCTGAAGGGGGGTGTGCGAGCAGAATCTGTGGCAGGGGGCAGAGAGGGGAGGAGGGGCAGAACAGGGAAGGAGTTGAGCCTCCTGACCGCCTGGTGAAAGAAACTGTCCTTGAGCCTGCTGGTTTTGGCCCGGAGACTCCTCAGTCTCCTCCCTGATGGCAGCAGACTGAAGAGGCTGTGAGATGGGTGGGTGGGGTCACCTGCAATCCTGATGGCTTTGCGGGTGAGGCGGGAGTTATAAATATCCATAAGAGAAGGGAGAGAGACACCAATGATCCTCTCAACTGCTCTCACGATGCGCTGCAGAGACTTGCAGCAGGACACGGTGCAGGCGCCGTACCACACGGTGATGCAGCTGGTCAGGATGTTCTCGATGGTGCCTCTGTAGAATGTGTGCATGATGGGGGCCGGGGCTCTTGCTCTCCTAAGTTTGCGGAGGAAGTACAGACGCTGTTGGGCTTTTTTGGCCAGTGATGCAGTGTTGTTGCTCCAGGACAGGTCTTCAGAGATGTGCACACCCAGAAACTTGGTGCTGCTCACCCTCTCCACTGCAGCACCGTCGATAGATAGTGGAGCATGCTGGGTGTGCTCTCTCCTGAAGTCCACAACAATCTCCTTCGTCTTCTCCACATTCAGATGGAGATTGTTGTCCTTGCACCACATGGCCAAGCGGCTCACCTCACTCCTGTAGATTGTCTCATCGCCATTGTTGATGAGACCCACCACAGTCGTGTCATCCCCAAACTTAATGAAGAGATTTGAGCTGGATGTTGGTGTGCAGTCGTGGGTAAGCAGAGTGAAGAGGAGGGGGCTTAGCACACATCCTTGGGGGGCCCCCGTGTTCAGTGTGATGGTGCTGGAGGAATTGCTGCCGACCCGTACAGTCTGTGGTCTCCCCGTCAGGAAGTCCAGCAGCCAGTTGTACAGGGAGGTGCTGAGTCCCAGCTGGTCCAGTTTGTGAATGAGCTGCTGAGGAATGATTGTGTTGAATGCTGAGCTAAAGTCTATGAACGTTAAACCACCATGATGGCACAGCATGCGTTCATTTTGTGAATTCACATTTCTGTGTTTGGTAATGGCATTAGGTTTTGTAAGCGTTGTGGCAATAATACAAGAATGCATTGACAGAAAATGTAGTTTTAATACTTAAGTATTTTTAAAAGCAAGTACTTCAGTACTTTAACTTAAGTAACAATTTGACTGGACAACTTTCACTTGTATCAGAGTAACATTTGACCAGTGGGAGCTGTACTTTGACTTAAGTAATGAAGTTGGGTACTTTGTCCACCTCTGGGTGCTGCAGATTAGAGCCCTGCACTCCCGCGGGAGTCCCGTGGGACTCGCGGGACCCGCCGCAAAGCAGTGCGGCGCGGGACAAATTTTGAAAGCTCATTGCGGGCGCGGGCGGGACCGGGAGTGCACATATGCGGGCGCGGGCGGGAGCGGGAGTGCACATATGCGGCGCGGGCGGGAGCGGTGATAAGCTGCAGTCCCGCTAACTAAAAACGTGTTTGAAATAAAATGTATAAATTATTAATTTATGTCTATCATATATAATTTGTGCTGGATATTTTATTTGGCATTAATAAAAACATTTTAAGATGCCTAAATTTGCAGAGAGAGTCAGATTGCCAGATTGAGTGAGGAATGGCATCTTAAATTTGCCATTGATCACCCTAACGGGAAATCCTTTAATCACTCTAATGACTCGCCGTTCACACCCAACCTCCAGTGACCCACACTAACATGATGCCTCATGGCATTTTGAACTTCGATTTCAGTCGAGCAATGGCAGAAATTCGATTCTCTCTATGTGCATGTAAACGTAGTGAATGACACCTTAGGCCAAGTTTACATTAGACCGTATCTGTCTCGTTTTCTTCGCGGATGCACTGTCCGTTTACATTAAAACGCCTGGAAACGCCGGGAAACGGGAATCCGCCAGCGTCCACGTATTCAATCTAGATCGTGTCTGGTCCGGTGCTGTGTAAACATTGAGAATACGCGAATACGCTGTGCTGAGCTCTAGCTGGCGCCGTCATTGGACAACGTCACTGTGACATCCACCTTCCTGATTCACTGGCGTTGGTCATGTGACACGACTGCTGAAAAACGGCGCGGACTTCCGCCTTGTATCACCTTTCATTAAAGAGTATAAAAGTATGAAAATACTGCAAATACTGATGCAAATACTGCCCATTGTGTAGTTATGATTGTCTTTAGGCTTGCCATCCTTCCACTTGCAAGTGGTAAGTGATATGCGCTGGGATCACACACACAGCGGCTCAGTCCCGAATTACTGCTTGTGCACTTCACTCTCGCGCTCTGTGAGCTGCGCAGGGCCGGAGTGCGCACCCTCCAGAGGGCACTCGCTGTTCAGGGCGGAGTGATTTGGAGCGCAGGATGCCTGCGGAGCCGAGCGTATCCGTGTATTGGTGTTGCTGTGTGCACGCGAATCGTGTATTGGTGTTGCTGTGTGCACACTAATCGTTTTAAAAACGTTAATCTGATGATCCGCTGATACGGTCTAATGTAAACTTGGCCTTAGATGAGCTGGTCATCAGAATTCTGATTCTGATCCAGGAGAGGATAAATAACTCTCGTTCGTTTCTCGATTCCTTTCCTCTTCCATGTTTGAGATCTCCGATCATGGCAGAAGAGCAGAGCTCCTTTACTGAATCTCACAGTGCTTCAAAAGTAAGTGCTGCTTTAAAAAGAGGTACATTTACCGTTAAAAAGTCAAGAGTCCTGAAATCTTAGGATGATCAATGCAAATGAAAGACAATACGTGACGGAAGCTGTGAAAGAGATGACCGAGGAGTTGGGGTTCGATGTCCAAACTGATGAAAGCGCGGAGCCACCTCCACCTAATTCTTTGTGGGTGCGGGAGGGAGCAGGACTAAAAATCATAATTCTTTGCGGGCGCGGGCGGGAGTGGGACTGCACAATGCGGGCATGGGCGGGAGCGGGACTGAAAAATCTGACCCACACAGACCTCTACTGCAGATGACAGTACCCCAAATCCTCTCTGTGCTGAGTGCGCGTTCTAGTCAGGCGGTATTTGTTTATATTTGGAGGCTACTTTGCAAAATTTGCCAAGTCTTGTGTTTGGTAATAAGTTCAGATATAAATTCATAAATCTGGACTTGTTGTAATGTTTGTAGGCTGCTGTTTCATAGTTAATTATGCAGGGGAACTTTGTACATAAAAAGAGCCCTGAAACCAGGAAATTGGTATAAAAGTATGACATCATTAATATGCAATTATTATATCCATAATAGGTGTTATTTGTAGCACACAACCTTTTTACTCAGGTCAAAAGCATGGTTCATACATTAGATACCCATTTAACCCTAAAAGGACCTCATCTACTGAGTGGGATCAGTTTGAACCTCAGAGGTGGTGTGGTGTGGTGTGGTGTGCTGCTCAGTCTATTCAGCTGACTGAACTTTTTGCTTTTAGGAGTTTGTTACTCTATAGATTCTTTATCCAAAAGTATGTTTGTTTCAAGATTGATGGGAAAAAAAGTGTTTAACAAGGTGACGGATTTTCTGTTGGGGTCCCATAACTCTGTTGCAAAAATATTTCAGCAAGTTAGTCGCTTCTTTGTGTGTCTATCTTTGCCTGTCTGTACGCTTGCATGCTTGTCTCAGATGTCTGCCATAATTAAGAATATAACTCTCTTATAAATTGTAGATAACGAGTGAACCTGTTAGTTATCGAGTTACTGAAATGTCTGATGTCTGATGATTATCTGTCCATACACTCTTCATACCACAACCACATACCACAACAGATTCCTCGTCCTTGCACCTATCCTGTAAATATGCTTTGTGCTAATATGCTAATGCTTAATAACAATGTGTCCACATTACCAACTCTTCAGTAAAAAGCTGGGATAAGTGATTCCTTATCTGAATAAAAGATTTTATAAGACAGAATTTGAAACATGCACATGTCAAATATAATATTTCAAATTAGAAGTATTATTCGGGGGTTTTTTTTACTTATTCATTAATATGGAATATCAAATGATGAAGAGTTCATTGCATCATAAACATGTGGACACATTTGAAGGTAGCTTAATATGCATGCTCTTAGAAAATGCTCATTCTGCTTTATTTCCGGTCATAATATGTGTCACCAGTAACTGCTTTTATCTTCGTGTTTTGTGTTTGAATCCTTAGGCAAAGTGTTACTTCTTGATGTAGTTTGGACATTAAAAAAAAAAAAACCAGAAACTGCTAACAGCTTAGTAATAAATGTATCACAGAAATTTCTGAAATGAGAGATTGTGAGCTGAGTTCTGGAATGTAGATAAGCTATAAATATTCTCAAGTTCTGTAGCAATAGTGTAAAATATTTCTGGCTTTTTTATGTTCTCTATGTACTTAAATGTCTCATTTTAAACTTAACTTGATAATATCATGTAAATATATGATTTCTATTCACATAAAGTTAGTAAACGGGTAATTAAAAAATACAGATGTTATAATGGACTTAAGTGATACGGATATATGTTTTGTTTTTTTACGTTTTTACATGCAATATTTAGCATTTCCTTTTTTTGGTGAAAATGGTGATTGCTGACATTACAACAAGTAAAAATTATTTGTTTGGGATGTAAATAAAGGGCTAATACTGAGAAACCAGACTTGGCAAATTTTGCAAAGTAGGTTACATATGCTCCCTGACTATTACACTGCTGAACAGGCTCAAGAACTGATTTTTTCAGATGTCCAGCAAGACAACTCTGATTCAGAAGAGGAAGTGGAGGAGGTATCAGAAGAAGAAGAAGGAGAAGAAGGAGAGGAATACAACCCAGAGCACAATTCATCATCTTCAGAAGAAGAAATCCCTCAAGCTGAAAGAGAGACTTTCCTGTCAAAAAACAGCAAAATAGCACGGTCCTCAGCAGCATATGACAAACAGGGCAGGATGGCAGCACAAAATGTCTTGAAGATGACTCCAGGACCCACAAGGCATGCCGTTTCCCACGCCCATGACATTACCTCGGCATTGTTCCTGTTCATCACACCAGCAATGGAAAAAATAATCCTGGAGATGACAAATCTGGAGGGTTTTCAGAAATATGGAGACAGCTGGAAAAGGATTAGATTAGATTAGATTCACTTTATTCATCCCGCATCGGGGAAATTCACGTGTTACAGTAGCAAGAAAATGTCAAACAGATAACAAATAAAACTGAAATAAAAATGAGACAAATGAAGGATTAAATACAGAGTGCTATTTGCATTATCTACCGTGAAAAAGTATAGAAAAATTGCCTTATTGAGAGGCTCGGAAAAATTGTACATTACAGGTAGACTCTGTATATATACACATAAATTAAATATATATATATATATATATATATATTTATATATATATATATATATATAAGTATGCATAAAAATAGTTTAGGGCCTATATTAATTGCACATAATAATTGCATCGATGAGAGATGGCAGAGGTAGTAGTGGTGAAGTAGTGCAAATATAATGACAAACAGGTTATTGGTGCTACGTTACAAGTTGTGGGTGTTATACAGTCTGACAGCAGTAGGTATGATGATAGGATGGATGAGACTGACCTGCATGCCTACATAGGGCTGCTAATCTTAGCAGGTGTTTACAGGTCCCGAGGTGAGGCTGCAGCTAGTCTATGGGATGCTGGCCCCTGGTCATCTTCCACAACATCATTGATGTTTCCTCCTACAATGCCTTTGTGATATGGAGAGAGATCAACCCTACTTGGATGCCTCGTAAGCACAACAAGAGGAGGGTGTTCCTGGAGCAGCTGGGAAATGAACTTGTAACTCCATTCATCGAAAGAAGGGAGCATCTCCCCCGCACTGAAGCCTCTGCAGCAGTTGTGAAAGCAGTTCAGACGACTGGATCTTGTGATCAACCTGAGGATGCAGCTGCCCTAGCCACTGCCCCAGCTGGGGCAAGAAAGAGGAAGAGGTGTCAGTTCTGCCCGCCAAAGAAGGACTGTAAAACACATCCTGTGTGCTGCAGAAGTAAGAAATACAGTTAGGTCCATAAATATTTGGACAGAGGCAACATTTTTCTAATTTTGGTTCTGTACATAACCACAATGAATTTTGAACAAAACAATTCAGATGCAGTTGAAGTTCAGACTTTCAGCTTTAATTCAGTGGGTTGAACAAAATGATTGCATAAAAATGTGAGGAACTAAAAGCATTTTTTAAACACAATCCCTTCATTTCAGGGGCTCAAAAGTAATTGGACAAATTAAATAATTGTAAATAAAATGTTCATTTCTAATACTTGGTTGAAAACCCTTTGTTGGCAATGACTACCTGAAGTCTTGAACTCATGGACATCACCAGACGCTGTGTTTCCTCCTTTTTAATGCTCTGCCAGGCCTTTACTGCAGCGGTTTTCAGTTGCTGTTTGTTTGTGGGCCTTTCTGTCTGAAGTTTAGTCTTTAACAAGTGAAATGCATGCTCAATTGGGTTGAGATCAGGTGACTGACTTGGCCATTCAAGAATATTCCACTTCTTTGCTTTAATAAACTCCTGGGTTGCTTTGGCTTTATGTTTTGGGTCATTGTCCATCTGTATTATGAAACGCCGACCAATCAGTTTGGCTGCATTTGGCTGGATTTGAGCACACAGTACGTCTCTGAATACCTCAGAATTCATCCGGCTGCTTCTGTCCTGTGTCACATCATCAATAAACACTAGTGACCCAGTGCCACTGGCAGCCATGCATGCCCAAGCCATCACACTGCCTCCACCGTGTTTTACAGATGATGTGGTATGCTTTGAATCATGAGCTGTACCATGCCTTCGCCATACTTTTTTCTTTCCATCATTCTGGTAGAGGTTGATCTTGGTTTCATCTGTCCAAAGAATGTTCTTCCAGAACTGTGCTGGCTTTTTTAGATGTTTTTTAGCAAAGTTCAATCTAGCCTTTTTATTCTTGAGGCTTATGAGTGGCTTGCACCGTGCCGTGAACCCTCTGTATTTACTTTCATGCAGTCTTCTCTTTATGGTAGATTTGGATATTGATACGCCTACCTCCTGGAGAGTGTTGTTCACTTGGTTGGCTGTTGTGAAGGGGTTTCTCTTCACCATGGAAATTATTCTGCGATCATCCACTACTGTTGTCTTCTGTGAGTGTCCAGGTCTTTTTGCATTGATGAGTTCACCAGTGCTTTCTTTCTTTCTCAGGATGTACCAAACTGTAGATTTTACCACTCCTAATATTGTAGCAATTTCTCGGATGGGTTTTTTCTGTTTTCGCAGCTTAAGGATGGCTTGTTTCACCTGCATGGAGAGCTCCTTTGACTGCATGTTTTCTTCACAGCAAAATCTTCCAAATGCAAGCACCACACCTCAAATCAACTCCAGGCCTTTTATCTGCTTAATTGAGAATGGCAGAATGAAGGAATTGCCCACACCTGCCCATGAAATAGCCTTTGAGTCAATTGTCCA
Source organism: Neoarius graeffei (assembly GCF_027579695.1). NCBI lineage: Eukaryota > Metazoa > Chordata > Actinopteri > Siluriformes > Ariidae > Neoarius > Neoarius graeffei. The sequence continues at coordinate 44,730,523 of NC_083592.1, read as the reverse complement.
ATTACTTTTGGTCCCTTTAAAAACAGGGTGGCACATGTTAAGGAGCTGAAACTCCTAAACCCTTCATCCAGTTTTAATGTGGATACCCTCAAATGAAAGCTGAAAGTCTGGACTTTATGTCCATGTCCATTATATAACTATAACTTGAATATGTTTCAGTAAACAGGTAAAAAAACAAAATTTGTGTCAGTGTCCAAATATATATGGACCTAACTGTATATTTGCAAAGGCTGTGCACTTGCATACTGCCCAACATGTGCTATTGTAATTGACTGAGTTATGTTGTTTGGTTCACATGTTCACATTTCCGTTTTGTATATTTTATTACACTGTTCACTGGCAAAAACAAAATCAAAAAACTGACTTATTGGGATGAATAAAATGCATTCAAAACAACTTTTTGCACATTTCTGCTACTTTAGGGTGACCAGATTTCCCTAGTCTGAAACCGGGACACTTTTGCGTGCGACCATGCTCGTGCACGCACACCTTTTTTTTTACATAAACGTGACACTCAGAGAGGTGCTCTTATCATTTTGTTGAAGCTCACGTTTATCAACATCTCACATGAAATAAAACAAACAGGCATTTTGTTATCTAGTAGCATAGTGGTATACAGATCAGTTAAATTATGGTCAGACAACAGATTTTGTAATGGCTGAGAATAGGCCAGGCTATGTCCACAGGCCAAATTTAAACTGATTTATTTCACCTGTTTGTGAGAACACCAAGAAGAGTGCATATGCACATGTAGGCTATATCTCTAAAATTGTATGCACTATAGCATGAACTTAAAAAGTAGATATGTGACCTCAACATAGCCTAGGTCAGAATCAACCTTACTAACCATTCCCCACAACTGAATGAATAAAGCAAGAAGATGTGTACAAAAGTGAACACTTTAATGGAAGGTGCAACAAGCTGTTCAACACAGCAATATGGCCAAACTGTCAGAATGGTATGTTAAACAGAAACAAAAAAGAGACAAGTGATTTGAGAATATATACGGAAGCCGAGAGAGGCCCTTCATATAATCCTTTTTTTATTCACCTTGTTATCCTGAGATAACGACATAATTAATTCAGGATCTCGAGAAAACAACACAACTAATTCGAGATCTTGAGAAAACAAAACAGTTATTCCGAGATCTCGAGAAAACAAAATTATTTCATGATCTCGAGTAAACAGCTGAGAAATGGTTCATTCAGGTGCGCCAAGAGACTTGTGATATGCTGACTTTGGGGCTATTTCTCATTCTGTATAGACGCAACTTTGGTCATTAGAATGTCTGGAATAATCGATCACCTAATAAGGCAATATTTTGATCAGGGGTTGACACAGGGAGAGATTGCATTAAGTCTTTTAATAAGGGATAATTTCAAAATTAGTCCGCGGCACCTCCGCAGAAGACTGGCCCGGCTTCGTCTCTACCAACGGAGATACAGTGATCCAGCTGAGATCATGAAATAATTGTTTTGTTTTCTCGAGATCACGGAATAACGGTTTTGTTTTCTCGAGATCTTGAATTAGTTGTGTTGTTTTCTCGAGATCCTGAATTAATTATGTCGTTATCTCGGGATAACAAGGTGAATAAAAAAGATACAAAAGATTATATGAAGGGCCTCTCTCGGCTTCCGTAAATATACACTCACACAAAACAGCAATAAAGGAGGAGAGGGGCGACAGCCCGAGGAAAGCCCCCACAGGAGCCCACAGCATTTGTAGCATAGGCTACCCAACTCAGTACAAGAACAAAGCACTTACAGTGTGTGCAGCAGGCTTTGTGTGCATTGTTCTGTGCCTCTCGGAGGAAGGGGTAGGTGCCCTGTAAATCTTTGGAATAGGTACATTTTCTTTTTGGCATAATTGCTGCGGCATTACTGCTGCTAGCTGCTAGACAAAGAACATTCGCGCCAGTTAATGTTTATTTTATTGTTGCCTGGCAACGCGTTCTGTTGTCTGGAATAATGTGGCTAAATAAACACCCATGCCACAGGGCCAGGGGGCAGTAACCAGAAAAGTTTGTGATTCCTGTCAATTCATCAAAATAGTAAATGCAGACATTTCTCCGCTAATGATTCCCACGCTGCTCAGTCGCAAACGTCGCGAGTGGCGAAAACCGGGACATATCCGTGTCCCGACAGACTTTTGTCGGGACTTGGGACACACAACCCCAAATCGGGACTGTCCCGGTAAAACCGGGACGTCTGGTCACCCTATGCTACTTTCTTAGGCTATAGAAATACTATACAAATATTGTTTGCCACCTATACAGTAAAAAATAGTGTCACGAGTGGTGTCTCCTGAATAAATGCAATCTTTCTGCCATGTGAAGAGGGAAAACTCAGGTATTCACACAATTTGTGGTGAATGACATGTTTCTTCAGGTGTTTAAAATTCAGTTAAGCTGCTTAATTTTGGGAGTTTAGTGAAGACAGGTCAATTTTGACCCGGAGCACAAGCAGTGTATACAGAATATGAGGACAGCACAAGGGTTAAAGCATAAAAGGTGAGTCAAATGCCTATGCCACAGAGCTCCAAGAACAAAGTAGTCAGGAAAAAAAAAACACAAGTCAGATTTAGTAGAACAAGGCATAAGGGATGTTTGTACAAAATAGAGAAGCGTAGATAATAAATATTTCTATACACTCAGAAAGGGCGGCACGGTGGTGTAGTGGTTAGCGCTGTCGCCTCACAGCAAGAAGGTCCGGGTTCGAGCCCCGTGGCCGGCGAGGGCCTTTCTGTGTGGAGTTTGCATGTTCTCCCCATGTCCGCGTGGGTTTCCTCCGGGTGCTCCGGTTTCCCCCACAGTCCAAAGACATGCAGGTTACTGTAGGTTAACTGGTGACTCTAAATTGACCGTAGGTGTGAATGTGAGTGTGAATGGTTGTCTGTGTCTATGTGTCAGCCCTGTGATGACCTGGCGACTGGTCCAGGGTGTACCCCGCCTCTCGACCATAGTCAGCTGGGATAGGCTCCAGCTTGCCTGCGACCCTGTAGAAGGATAAAGCGGCTAGAGATGATGAGATGAGATGAGATACACTCAGAAAATAAAGTGCATTATTATACAGGATACTTTTTTAATGGAATAAAAACATGTATTCTATTCCCTTCTAGTGGGTTTCAATCATTTGGTTTGATAGCATGCAATATTGTTAGCATATGGCTTATCCTACATATATTACATCACTTTACCCAATGGAGAATGAGTCGTTTACGATATTGCATGGTTGTCAAAACAACATGACGTCACACATCGGCGATGTAAATCTTCTGCGCTAGCGAGCAACTGTGACATTTTGTAAACAAACATGGTTGCCAGGTTTGCTTGGCTTTTTTTCATGGTATATCAGATATATTCCATTCAGCTAGCATGATATTGAATTCGCCTTCAACTCGTATCTGATATACCACTCAACGCCAGCCAATATTATTTAATTATTGTACCTTTAGGGGTACAATGGCTTGTCACTGAGGCAGTACCCTCTAAGGTACTTATTTGTATCCATTATATACTGCTTGGGAACATATAAGTACCTTTTTGGCCCTAATAGTTACATTGAGGTCCAATAATGAGCCCAAGGGGGTGATGGAACCTATCTAAAAAGAAGGACAGAGAAAGATAGTGATATCACGGACAAGGACGACTGCTGATCTCGTCCACATCTGTAATAACTGCCTCAGTAACTGACTTTACAGACACACTACATTCAAGATACCTAGCCCATGTCAGTTGGCGATGGAATCTTAGCGTAACCAAACAGTTGTTATTTAATGTTGACAAGTATGTAAAAAAAGGCCAGCCATCAAAAACATTGGAAGAGAGAGTACTTGGTGCCCAAAGAATATCGGCAGATGAATTCTACAGAAAAGCTCTCTCTCGAGAGAGAGTTCTCGATAAGATCCCCAGTGGATCTCTCTAAAGCTACCAATGGTAGATAGAGATAAACTCATATCTTATAGGAGCTACATTCATGTAGTTTGTACCTTGGGGGACAGAAATAGACTCCTACTGTACCCCTATTTCTAACTGTACACTTAGACCAGATTTCCATCCATTATCTATAGCACTGATCCACTGAGGGTTGCATGTGAGTTGGAGCCAATCCCAGCTATCTTCAGGACAGACGCAGGGTTCACCGAACAGGTTGCCAGTGTTACGCCAGTGAACACAAACAGCCATTCACACTCACATTCACATCTCTGAGGTAATTTAGAGAAGCCAGGATGTCTTTAGACAGTGTGAGGACACAGGAGCACCAGGAGGAAACCCACACAGGAACGAGGAGAACATCAAACTCCAAGGGCCAGGATGGCCAGCAGATTCAAACCCAGAACCTTCTTGCTTTGTACAAACAAATGTACTAGATTTAGGTTACAATTTTCATGATTATGAGACACTAGTTATTTTTCTTCAAACAAAAAAATATACTTTTTAAAACAATAGTATTCATAGGCCTATAATGTGACAAACCTGTTTAGACCTGTCAAGAATATTTAGAATAAGCACAAGCAAATTGTCATCGTTGAAAAAATGTATATTAAAAAATGATAATTATGGTTAGTATCTGCATTTATAGGATCTCATAAAATATCTTGTCATTCAAAAAGCACAAAGATCACAGCTGCACAAATGCACAGTTTAGCTCAATCTTAGGGTTGTCAAATTTCAGAATCAACTATTTACCGCCTTCATAACAACCAACAATGGGCGGCACGGTGGTGTAGTGGTTAGCATTGTTGCCACACAGCAAGAAGGTCCTGGGTTCGAGCCCTAGTGGCCGATGAGGGCCTTTCTTTGTGGAGTTTGCATGTTCTCCCTGTGTCTGCGTGGGTTTCCTCCGGGTGCTCCGGTTTCCCCTATAGTCCAAAAACATGCAGGTTAGGCTAGCTGGTGGCTCTAAATTGACCGTAGGTGTGAATGTGAGTGTGAATGGTTGTTTGTCTCTGTGTCAGCCCTGCGATGACCTGGCGACTTGTCCAGGGTGTACCCCGCCTTTCGCCCGTAGTCAGCTGGGATAGGCTCCAGCTTGCCTGCGACCCTGTAGAACAGGATAAGCGGCTACAGATAATGGATGGATGGATGGATGGGATAACAACCAACAATGTGCATTTCCTGAGTTCCATACAGAGGCTACTACAGGACATGTGTGCTGTGGTGAGATGTGAGCAAATTCATCTGTATGTTAGTGAAAAAACATAGGGGGGCTGCATGGAAGGAAAAGCAACTGATACTTACTGTAAAATATAGTGTTGATGCTTTGGGGCACTTTTGCAGATTGTTTGTCTTGTCTCCAAACATTTCATTTAGTATTTTAGGTCAAAACCTCGTTGCCTCTGCCAGGAGGTTAATAACTGGCCATAGGTATATTTTCTTTCTCAGCACAACAACAAATAAACATCCTATAAGCAACTGTTGAAATGTTTTGCATGGAGGAGGATCCGAAATTCAGCAGAATTGTCTCTGACCGCTTTAGACATTACAGAAAGAGGTTCAGAGACACAATTCATCATCACAAATGCAAAACTCAGCAGTTTATGCTATAATTATTACCTTTTCACGATACTGTTACATCACAACATATCTCCCGCTACAGCACGGTTTGTTTGAGATTGTAGATTTAGATCAAGACGTGATAGGCTCCAGCTTGCCTGCGATCCTGTAGAACAGGATAAGTGGCTACAGATAATGGATGGATGGAGGGATCAAGGCGCTAAAGTTGACATAATTACAGTGAGGCAATTACAAAGATGTCAGATAACCTGAATGACTATCTATGAAATAAAGCACACAAGCTTTCAAAATCTTCTTGTTGGGCATTTCGGTAAAATCATTTAATCTCAGCCTGAACTCATGCCCTTTTATGAAGTGTTTATGAACAACAAAAGCACATAAGAGTCAGGGAATTATCTCATCTCGAGTCATTAGGTCTTCATTTTGGGCTCCAGTGCAGTTTTAATAAGCAAGGATGTCCTCTTTCTGAAATTTCACATTTAATACAAAGTCAACAACATTTAACCCTAATTAAGCTGATTAGGATGAGCTGGAATCGTGACGCTTGTGTTTGAGACGTGGCCACTTGCGTTACGGAGGCAACAACACTGTTTTTCCTGCACAGTTTGATTGAGCTGATTTGTTCTTTTCTTCATGGAACCAGTGACACATTAAAAGACTTTGTTATTTGTATCCTGAGTATATTATATTATGCCGGTCAAGCAGTCAGGAGCACATTCTCTTTGTGTACACGCCAGTTTATTTATTTGAGCATCATATACACATCAGTTTATTTGAGCATTTACAAATCCAAAGATAAATCCCCCCCACATACATACACACACACATGTTAAGCATACACTACTGGTATAAAAACTGAAACGGTGATGCGTTGAGCATAAAACGAGTATAAATTTTAATATCTTATTGCTTCGAATGTTCGCATGCAAGTGCAAAAATTAAAGAATGTAAAATTGGGCTCATCTTTCGTACATTACGCCTCATCCTGAGTCCTGGTCAGCCTGACCAGCCATGTCGCTCTCTGATGAACATAAATAAATAAATAAATAAATAAAACAAGACACTTTGTCCCTGATTGAAGATACAAGATGTTAAGACATATTAAAAATGCAGCCACAACATCATCCCACAACACGGCGTAGAGAATTGACATGAAGGTGGAACAGGAAGTCGGCATAGGACGCGCCTCCGTTAGGACTCCTGTCTTCCACCAGGAGTTGCTGTACACACTCGTCACAACTGTCGCCTTCTTTCACCACCTTCAACTGAACACACACAGCAACGTAGAGGTATTAGAACAGCCCACTGAGTAGCTTGCTAACAGCGTTATGCTCTTTTTATAACCCAGCTGGGGACTGCAGCTCACTTGCTGACTTTAGGACTGCAGTTGACTTGCTGACTTTGGGACTGCGGTTGTCGTGAACGGTTTTGCGCTCAGGTTTCCGTCGGTGGGGGGGTTTATAGCATCAACGAAGCTGGCTTTATGTTAGGACTGTTAATGTTATAGTCATGCTGTCTGTTGTTGCCCAAATGAGGATGGGTTCCCTTTTGAGTCTGGTTCCCCTCGAGATTTCTTCCTTGTGTCGTCTGAGGGAGTTTTTCCTTGCCCCCGTCACCACAGGCTTGCTCATAGATTAGGGATAAAATTAGCTCATATTTTAAGTCGTTCAAATTCTGTAAAGCTGCTTTGCAACAATGTTTATTGTTAAAAGCGCTATACAAATAAACTTGACTTGACTATTCAGAGCTTCTGATTGGTTTGAGACAAAAATGCAAATTTCTGTGTGTTATGCCTTCATGAGCTCGAGCTTGCACACTGTGCATGCCCTTGGGACAATTGATTATTACACGCACCTGTCCCGGATTAAAGTGCAATCAGCGTGCACCTATAAGGACGCTGCGAACTAACAGACATTACGAAGTATTGCGTTCAGTGTGCTTCACCTGACCTTACCAAGCCTTATGCTTATATTGGCTTCCTGTTTTTCTGACTCACATCTGTATTTTGGTTTCTGCTTTTGTCTTTGCCTAGTCTAGTCTGTTTGTGCCTGTCCACTGTTTATAATTTTGCCTGGCAATTTGGATTAGATGCATACTGTAATTTTTATAATAAACGCTCTTCTGCGATTACATCCGCCTCGCTGCCATATCTGGCACTGAGAAACACTGATTTGAGAATTTTAAGTACTTCTTTTAAACCTGTAAATGTATTGACAAAGAATGCAATGCCATGTGAATATGTATAAATATGCAGCTGAGAGCCCCAAACCCCACCTCTCTTCACCTACTACCCTGGTTACACTAAGCTATAACCTGTGATGTACTACACCATTACACATAGCAGATGGCTACCTCCAACTACATACAGTACCAGTCAAAATTTTGGACATACCTTTTAATTCAATGGTTTTTCTTTATTTGTATTAATTAAAAGACACTTCTTCATGTCGTTTCCCTTTACTTAGTTGAGCAGTTCTTGACATAAAATGGATGCCTACAGCCCTGTGATGACCTGGCGACTTGTCCAGGGTGTACCCTGCCTCTCGCCCATAGTCAGCTGGGATAGGCTCCAGCTTGCCTGCAACCCTGTACGGGATAAGCAGCTGAAGAATACCTCTGGGTAAAGTACGCTGCTATGACTTTTGGTGCTGATCTGGATCACCAAACCGGAATGATCAATGAAAAATTGAATTTTTTTCAATCACATATAACTCTGTCAATTCTCATGATTTTTTCAATCAGCTTTTTTTTTTTTAATTTTGTTCAGGGTGGCAGGGCGCAACTTTTCCTCACTAAGTATCCTTCTCTATCTCTTATCGTTCCAGATCTATAGGGCACAGTGACCAGACGTTCCGGTTTGTAACAGCTAGCACAAATTACTGTGCCTTTAGTCCCAGTCTCTAATCATCCATCCATTATTTGTAGCCACTTATCCTGTCCTACAGGGTCGCAGGCAAGCTGGAGCCTATCCCAGCTGACTATGGGCAAGAGGCGGGGTACACCCTGGACAAGTCGCCAGGTCATCACAGGGCTGACACAGAGACACAGACAACCATTCACACTCACATTCACACCTACGGTCAATTTAGAGTCACCAGTTAACCTAACCTGCATGTCTTTGGACTGTGGGGGAAACTGGAGCACCCGGAGGAAACCCACACGGACACGGGGAGAACATGCAAACTCCATACAGAAAGGCCCTCATCGGCCGCTGGGCTCAAACCCAGGACCTTCTTGCTGTGAGGCAACAGTGCTAACCACTATACCACTGTGCCACCCAGTCTCTAACCAGTTTACTATTTATTGTTTGATTTCAAACACATTAAGAAGGCAAGAAATTGCACTAATTAACTTTTGACGAGGCACCTGTTAATTGAAAAGTATTCCAGGTGACTACCTCATGAAGCTGGTTAAGATAATGCCAATCGTGCGCAAAGCATCATCAAAGTAAACGGTGGCTACTTTGAAGAATCTAAAATATGAAACATACTTTATATTTTAACACTTTTTTTTGGTTTACCACATAATTCCGTCTGTTTTCCACGTTATTTAATAGTTTTGATGTCTTCAGTATTGTTCTACAATGTAGAAAATTTGATCAGAATAAAAATACAGAAAAACCTATGAATGAGTAGGGGTGTACAAACTTTTGACTGGTACTGTATATACATTTATCTCAAATCAAACTCTGGGTCTCAAAACCTTGCTGCGATTATGTGGCTAGGGGCTCTTGTCATCATAAATTTCATGCTTGAGAGTTTAGACCATAACCTGGAGGTTAAGAAATAGTTGATAGAAACAGATGGATTTCTGGGGGCGTCGTGGCTCAGGTGGATAAGGCGCCATACCATAAATCTGGGTACCCGGTTTCGATTCCGGCCTGAGGTCATTTCCCGATCCCTCCCCGTCTCTCTCTCCCACTCATTTCCTGTCTCTACACTGTCCTATCCAATAAAGGTGAAAAAAGCCCAAAAAAAATCTTTAAAAAGAAACAGATGGATTTCTTTTCAAACGAGGAAACATCCAAAATAACACACGCAAGAGGATCCCATGTGTCTCGGGCCTTGGTAGACATTACAGAAAGATGTTCAATGGCTTCATCAAATATTAATTATTAAGTTGTTAATAATTTCCAAGTGTTATTTTCCACTATAAAGCAAGACTGAAAAAATATTGTGTTACAATAAAATACCCAAAATGTGTTCACACTTAAAGATCAATCAGTCAAAGTGAGTGTAAATCCAATATTTCCAAATCAGATGTTTGAGCTACTCGAAGGCAGCCATCAGGACAATAGAGAACTAGTTTAATGGCTACTGCGTGTCAGTTTCACACATGTATGATTAATGAGCTTGAGCAATGAGCAGACAAACCTTAAGAGTCACAGCTGCATAGGACTGTAAAGTGCTGATGAGTTTCTGAAGGCTGACAGAGAGAGGAGTATCCAGCACAGGAGGTTTTATCTGCAGATCAAAGACATGAAAGTGAACGTACCGGATATTGACCACAACACCACGCAACATTTTCCGAGTCTTTAGCTGTAGGTCTGTTTTACCTCCCCCGATGTCAGTGATAAGAAGGAGGTTGTGTTGAAGAGTTGTATTAAGGCCTGAGGGGAAACCTGGCTGCCCACCCAGAGTATCAGTGTCAGCGGGGAATAGAGCAGGTAGAGACTGTCAGACTGCAGGCTGGAGGCAGAGCAGCGCAACGCCATGTCGATGGAGGGCACTGAGTCTCTCTCAGTATTCACCAGCTGGAAAACAGAACAGTGAAAGTCTCCATAACTTTGCTAAGAAGCAGATAATTCAAGGATTATTTTGCATATCTTAGCAAATTTTCGAGCACGTGTCCCAGTTTGGCATGGCACGGTGGTGTAGTGGTTAGCACTGTCGCCTCACAGCAAGAAGGTCCTGGGTTCGAGCCCAGTGGCCGACGAGGGCCTTTCTGTGTGGAGTTTGCATGTTCTCCCTATGTCTGCGTGGGTTTCCTCCGGGTGCTCCAGTTTCCCCCAAAGACATGCAGGTTAGGCTAATTGGTGGCTCTAAATTGACCGTAGGTGTGAATGTGAGTGTGAATGGTTGTCTGTGTCTATGTGTCAGCCCTGTGATGACCTGGCGACTTGTCCAGGGTGTACCCCGCCTCTCGCCCATAGTCAGCTGGGATAGGCTCCAGCTTGCCTGCGACCCTGTAGGACAGGATAAGCGGCTACAGATAATGGATGGATGGATGGATGGTGTCCCAATTTGACCAGTCTAATCATATGTTGTGTGTGTTACCTTCTGTCTCTCCCTTTTAGTTATGCTGTCATAGTTAGTCTTGCCGGAGTCCCTGCTTGCACTCCGTACAAAATGTATACTCATTAGGTGACACTGGGCGTACCTAACAACCTGTGTTCTCGTGCTCTCTCTCTCTCTTGATATCTCGATCTCTCGATCGAGTTACATGTCGATCCTGAGACACCAGTGGTGCTGACCTTTTCTGCTCCTCAGAATTGCCTGATCCATCCTGATGCGCTACTTCTGGCTGGAGTCTCATCACATCGCTCCTGTGGAGGACGGCCCCATATGGACAGTCGAAAGCAGCACTTGGAAGATGGCTCTCGACACTTAAAATGATACATTTATGTCTGAGGACTACATTTGACTTGCTAACTTTAGAACTGCAGTTGTCATGAACAGTTTTGCACTCAAGTTTCCATCAATGAACAGTTGATAACGTCAACAAAACAGACTTCCTGCTAAAACTATAATGATTTTCCTGGTTACACAGTTATACTTTGTGATTATATAGGACACTGTTAGAGAAGCAAATTATTTATAATCATGCTATCTGTTATCACCCAGATGAGGATGGGTTTCCTATTGAGTCTGGTTCTTCTCAATGTTTCTTCCTCTTGTCATCTGAGGGAGATTTTTTACTTGCCACCGTTGCCACAGGCTCGCTCATTGGGAATAAATTAGGGATCAAGTTAGCTCATGTTTAAAGTCTTTAATTTTCTGTAAAGCTGCTTTGCAACAATGTTAAAAGCACTATACAAATAAACTTGACTTGATTTGACTTGTTCCCAGTCTGTAAAAGTTCAGCCTTCAGAATCAGTGAATGTCACAAGTAGGAAACAAACACACTGTCTATCATTCAATGCCTCAGCCAATCCATCCATCCGTCATATTATAGTCCCTGTTTACTTCATCTCATCTCATTATCTCTAGCCGCTTTATCCTGTTCTACAGGGTCGCAGGCAAGCTGGAGCCTATCCCAGCTGACTATGGGCGAAAGGCGGGGTACACCCTGGACAAGTCGCCAGGTCATCACAGGGCTGACACATAGACACAGACAACCATTCACACTCACATTCACACCTACAGTCAATTTAGAGTCACCAGTTAACCTAACCTGCATGTCTTTGGACTGTGGGGGAAACCGGAGCACCCGGAGGAAACCCACGCGGACACGAGGAGAACATGCAAACTCTGCACAGAAAGGCCCTCACCGGCCACGGGGCTCGAACCCGGACCTTCTTGCTGTGAGGCGACAGCGCTAACCACTACACCACCGTGCCGCCCCCCTGTTTTCTTTTTCTTTCTTTTTTTTGAGTTGAGCTAAATATCCAATCATCTTGAATATGGAATTAATTCATGTGACTCTTGAAAAATAAAGGTGCAGACAAACACCATACAGCAGCTAGAAGGGCAGTCAGTAGAGTGCAAACCTCCACCAAGCCACATATTATCAACATCATAATCAAATCACTTGAACCTAAGATGATACTAAAGCTAGACACCAAATTTCATCCAAATCCGTTCATGACTTTTTGAGTTACATTGGGAAAAGATTTTAAAAATCCAGGATCTACATACTGTACATATCCAGATTTGCGTCAAAATCTATTCAATTGTTCCATGGCCCATGGCTCACCTTTCCTCCAAATTTCATCAACATCCGTTCACTAGTTTTTGAGATACATTGGGAACAGACAACCAACCAACCAAACAGAGGCGAAAACATAACTTCATCCATCAAAGTTCTCATCTCATCTCATTATCTCTAGCCGCTTTATCCTGTTCTACAGGGTCGCAGGCAAGCTGGAGCCTATCCCAGCTGACTACGGGCGAAAGGCGGGGTACACCCTGGACAAGTCGCCAGGTCATCGCAGGGCTGACACATAGACGCAGACAACCATTCACACTCACATTCACACCTACGGTCAATTTAGAGTCACCAGTTAACCTAACCTGCATGTCTTTGGACTGTGGGGGAAACCGGAGCACCTGGAGGAAACCCACGCGGACACGGGGAGAACATGCAAACTCCACACAGAAAGGCCCTCGCTGGCCACGGGGCTCGAACCCGGACCTTCTTGCTGTGAGGCGACAGCGCCAACCACTACACCACCGTGCCACCATCCATCAAAGTTGCTGGAGGTAATGAATGCTTTCAAGCTGTAATGGTAAAAATCATGGGTTTAATCTGCTAAATTAAAAATAAAGTTGAATAGGCTAATAAATTAATAACTGATCTCTTTCCCTATTAGAATATGGAAATGCTGCAGCACTTGACATACTTGGTAATATCATGTAATCTAAGCTCTAGGTTGCTTGGTGGAAAAAATAATAGACAGCTTGTATGAATCTGTAGCTTGTCGATGCAACATGTGACTGATGGGCACAAGGAGTTACTTTGGTAATTGGTTGATGTAAAAACTGTGTGACAGATCCAACTCCCCAATTCATGTTCTTGCCTATAATAATCACCGAGCTGCAGCAGCATTCCCCTATCTTTTGTTCGTGTGATGTTCCTGATACGAGAAATTTGCAACAAGATCATGGATGAAAACCAGCGTGATTGAAGAAAAAAGAAAAAGACTATGTTCCTCACCTAATCATAGTTATTATACACCACCGTGTTCGGTTACTGTCACTGCTGACTGTGCTAAATGCGTTCAGAATTGTGGCCTGAACTGTTTCTATAACAACCAACATGGATACGTGGGCAAATTATAGTTTGTTCTTCAGATTTAAGAAATAAATCTGATTTGCGCTGCTGTTAGAACAAAACCATTGACCCTGGGTCTTTTTGAAGATGTTGACGAGTTACAGGAAAACGTAATATGGCTATTAGTCGTTTTTCTTCCATCTTGTTCTATCACATGACCAGAAGCCTTGCTAGACCACATTCAAAAATCATTTGCATAAATGTAATAAATTTCCAACTTTTCCACAATTTCCTGTTTTACACCAGTGTCCAATTCTCAGGATTTTTTGTCTATCTTCATTATAAATGAGTGTGAGGAGGAAGGAAATGAGCCATATGAATCAATGAGCCTTCGACGCCTATGTCCCTGTCGCCAATTCACCGGTTGTCTTTCCTTGGACCACTTTTGGTAGGTACTAACCACTGCATACCAGGAACACCCCACAAGATGTGCCATTTTGGAGATGCTCAGACCCAGTCATTTAGCCATCACAATTTATCCCTTGTCAAAGTTGCTCAGATCCTTATGCTTACCCATTTTTCCTGGTTCCAACACATCAACTTCAAGAACTGACTGTTCTCTTGCTGCCTAATATATCCCACCTCTTGACAGGAACCGCTGTAATGAGATAATCAATGTAATTCACTTTACCTGTCAGTGGCTGATTGGCGACCACTGTGAGAGACCAGTGTGAGGCAGTCGACAAGGGGCACTTCAGATACAGTAACCCGAGTTACGGTGTGTATATACACAACCCCGATTCCAAAAAAGTTGGGACAAAGTACAAATTGTAAATAAAAACAGAATGCAATAATTTACAAATCTCAAAAACTGATATTGTATTCACAATAGAACATAGACAACATATCAAATGTCGAAAGTGAGACATTTTGAAATTTCATGCCAAATATTGGCTCATTTGAAATTTCATGACAGCAACACATCTCAAAAAAGTTGGGAGAGGGGCAATAAGAGGCTGGAATAGTTAAAGGTACAAAAAAGGAACAGCTGGAGGACCAAATTGCAACTCATTAGGTCAATTGGCAATAGGTCATTAACATGACTGGGTATAAAAAGAGCATCTTGGAGTGGCAGCGGCTCTCAGAAGTAAAGATGCGAAGAGGATCACCAATCTCCCTAATTCTGCGCCGACAAATAGTGGAGCAATATCAGAAAGGAGTTCGACAGTGTAAAATTGCAAAGAGTTTGAACATATCATCATCTACAGTGCATAATATCATCAAAAGATTCAGAGAATCTGGAAGAATCTCTGTGCTTAAGGGTCAAGGCCGGAAAACCATACTGAATGCCTGTGATCTTCGGGCCCTTAGACGGCACTGCATCACATACAGGCATGCTTCTGTATTGGAAATCACAAAATGGGCTCAGGAATATTTCCAGAGAACGTTATCTGTGAACACAATTCACCGTGCCATCCGCCGTTGCCAGCTAAAACTCTGTAGTTCAAAGAAGAAGCCATATCTAAACATGATCCAGAAGTGCAAACGTCTTCTCTGGGCCAACGCTCATTTAAAATGGACTGTGGCAAAGTGGAAAACTGTTCTGTGGTCAGACAAATCAAAATTTGAAGTTCTTTATGGAAATCAGGGACGCCGTGTCATTCGGACTAAAGAGGAGAAGGACGACCCAAGTTGTTATCAGCGCTCAGTTCAGAAGCCTGCATCTCTGATGGTATGGGGTTGCATTAGTGCGTGTGGCATGGGCAGCTTACACATCTGGAAAGACACCATCAATGCTGAAAGGTATATCCAGGTTCTAGAGCAACATATGCTCCCATCCAGACGACGTCTCTTTCAGGGAAGACCTTGCATTTTCCAACGTGACAATGCCAAACCACATACTGCATCAATTACAGCATCATGGCTGCGTAGAAGCAGGGTCCGGGTACTGAACTGGCCAGCCTGCAGTCCAGATCTTTCACCCATAGAAAACATTTGGTGCATCATAAAATGGAAGATACTACAAAAAAGACCTAAGACAGTTGAGCAACTAGAATCCTACATTAGACAAGAATGCGTTAACATTCCTATCCCTAAACTCGAGCAACTTGTCTCCTCAGTCCCCAGACGTTTACAGACTGTTGTAAAGAGAAAAGGGGATGTCTCACAATGGTAAACATGGCCTTGTCCCAACTTTTTTGAGATGTGTTGTTGTCATGAAATTTAAAATCACCTAATTTTTCTCTTTAAATGATACATTTTCTCAGTTTAAACATTTGATATGTCATCTATGTTCTATTCTGAATAAAATATGGAATTTTGAAACTTCCACATCATTGCATTCCGTTTTTATTTACAATTTGTACTTTGTCCCAACTTTTTTGGAATCGGGGTTGTATATATATATATAAAATTCATTAAATTAGAAAGTTTCACCGATTTTGTTTCCCTAATGTGTTCTGAATGTAATTTTCTTCTCCATTTTCATGTGAAGAATCCCTATCTAGATCTAATCCTGCTACAGCAACAGCTTGAAGAAAACTTTCATATTCTCAATATGGGTTACTGAGTCTATTTCAGACAAATTACATCTAAATAGCTCAACCACACGGCTGAGAGTTTTCACTTAACCTCAGAGAGTGAACTCAGTGTAACACACCTGTATTAGTAGGATTAGTGAAAGA
Source organism: Neoarius graeffei (assembly GCF_027579695.1). NCBI lineage: Eukaryota > Metazoa > Chordata > Actinopteri > Siluriformes > Ariidae > Neoarius > Neoarius graeffei. The sequence goes on along the minus strand of NC_083592.1, from coordinate 44,714,392 downwards.
AAGCAGCTACTGCTGCCTCAATGATGCAAATCAACGTCTCTCAAATCATGTGATTCCATTAATCCCTTGACAGAGAACAATATCGCTGTGCCAATTAACCATGATGGAAAACTCTGTTCCTAAAACCTCACCAGAGGCAGGAGGAGTGGGTACAGCTGAGTGATGGTGCTGCGTGTATCCATGGAGACAGTGACACTGCGCAGCTGCAGGCGCTGATGAACAGAACTGCGCAGACCCGGGAGGAGAACCTCACTCTTCCTCAGGCTGTTAATGTAGACTGGGAGAGTCTTCAGAAACTGAGGCATCACCAGCTGAGGGATGACAAGTGAAAGATGCAGTCAGACTGGAAACGAGATAAAGGTAGAGCTTCTTATGTACTTAGTTATGTGCATGGGATGAGAATGGGATCATTATATTAAGTTATTCAAATTTTTGTTTGTAAAAAGAGTTATATTTGAGCATCTGAACAATTTACACATCTGTAAATTGTTTGTGTGTGTGTGTTTCCTGGCAGACCTGTCCAGGGGAGACAGAAGTAGTGCAGCAGTGTTTCCTGTAGCAAGCTAAAGCTTCTGTGATCTCAATCTGCAGCTCCTCACGAAGACACTGCAGAGGTGTCTCCAACGCCAAGCAATACACTAACACACACACACAAGCTTGTAAGTAAGCATTAAATATCTTCTTATATTTTAATAAAACATTACACCTATATTTGCATACAGTACTGTGCAAAAGTTTTGGCAAACCCCCCCTCCCTTTTTTTTTTTAAGTACAAATTTTGTGATACATTTTTATTTTATGATTTCGACATTATCGAGGGGGCGGTACAGTGGTGTAGTGGTTAGCACTGTCGCCTCACAGCAAGAAGGTCCTGGGTTCGAGCCCAGCAGTCGGCGAGGGCCTTTCTGTGTGGAGTTTGCATGTTCTCCCCGTGTCCGCGTGGGTTTCCTCCAGGTGCTCCGGTTTCCCCCACAGTCCAAAGACATGCAGGTTAGGTTAACTGGTGGCTCTAAATTGACCGTAGGTGTGAATGTGAGTGTGAATGGTTGTTTGTGTCTATGTGTCAGCCCTGTAATGACCTGGCGACTTGTCCAGGGTGTACCCCGCCTTTCGCCCGCAGTCAGCTGGGATAGGCTCCAGCTTGCCTGCGACCCTGTAGAACAGGATAAAGCGAATAGAGATAATGATGATGATGATGGATCTTCTCAAGTCAGATTTCCAAATATTAGTTTTCCAAAACATAATGTTACATAAAAATGTTTGTATGTCAGTAAAGAAAGCAGTACGGGGGCTCTAAAAGTAGGTATACAGTAAGGATTATTCCAGTATTACCAGTATTATAATAGTGGTGCTAGGTTTCATTGAATACTAATGTTTTGTGCAAACGTTTTGTTTTTCATTACTGTATACCTACTTTTGCAGCCCCCTGTATATTACATAAGAGACCATTTTTCAGACAAAAAAAACATAATGAAGGCTGCTGGGTTTTGCAGCCATGGCCTGAAGATTAGAAAAGCAGCCTTGGGCCCAAAGGGTCGTGGATTCGATTCCCGGGACCAGCAGAAAAAATGTGAGGGGAGATGAGTGGATGAACAGCATTTTCCCCTCCCTGTGTATCATGGCTGAAGTACTCTTGAGCAAGGTACCTAACCCCCAACTGCTCCCCAGGCGCTGTAGTATAGCTGCCCACTGCTCTGGGTATGTGTGTGTGCTCATTGCTCACTTGTGTGTGTGTGTGTATGCGTGTGTTCACTGCTTCAGATGGAGAGGAGGAATTTCACTGTGCTTGAGTGTGCATGTGACAAATATGTACACTTCTTCTTCTTCTAAATATCACTACAAGGCAGGTGTTGCTACACTTATTGTATTGTTAGTGTATACTCTTCTTGCAGTAGAAAGTCAGCAGCGTCTCGGCCTGGCTGGTCCTGAATGTGTCCATCAGGCTCTGAGAGCAGGTCAGAGTGACAGTGTGTACCCGCGTCCTTCTCTCTCCTCTGGATCCACTGTATGACAAGACGGCCTACAAGAACACACAGCATACACACAAGAGAAGTAACCGGATATGAATACGTCATTCAGAATGAACAAGTGTGTCCTAAACAGAGACAAATACAGATATGAATAGGAGGAGCACTACATTTTATTTATTTATTTATTTACTTACTTACTTACTTACAAGAAAGGTTGCCAGAAATATTCACAGAGCATCTGCACTCTCAGAAAATAAAGTACATTATTGTACCTTTAGGGGTACAACGGCTTGTCACTGAAGCAGTACCCTCTAAGGTACTTAGGTGTACCCTTTAAATACTGCTAGGGAACATATATGTACCTTTTTGGCCCTAAAAAAGTACACATAGTTACCTTGAGGTCCAATAATGAGCCCTACGGGGTACATTAGTGCAGATTGTACCTTGGGGAACAGAACTGGACTCCTACTGTACCCCTATTTCTGACAGTGTAGTTAAGACAAGAGGTGTTTATCAGGAATGGGATCCAAACAAAAAATTGCGCCAACGAGAGGTCTTTACTTTCAAGCGCTCAGGTGACAAAGAATACAACAGTACTTAATAACTGTCTGGTCCAGGTCACAGTGGTTTAAATTAGACTGGTCGCTTGTTTATATTTTGGGAAATAAACCAAAGTAAACTGGTTCGAAAATATCATGGGTAGGTAGAAACAAAAATAATAATTGCACGAGTAATGAGACCAGTAATACTTGAGTGATGTAGCTGAGGTTGAGGAACTCTGTGAGCGCTAGAATACTGGGTTTTCTCCAGTGTTTCCAGGAGCAAAACAAAAAATCTCTTCCAGTTTAGGCCACATCCACTTCAGATTTAAATCAGAATGTATATGGATACTTTCTGCACGAAAAACAGATACAGATAGTGGCACTGTGTTCCATCCCTAATACACAGATGACACTACAGAATTCATTCCCTCTCCTCAGTCAGTCCTGTTCTCACCTGTATCGCCACACCTCTCGTTTCATCAAGCGACTTGCTGTGAGTGAACTCAAATGCCAGGGCTGTGTGCCAATCAAGCGCTGCCATGGCAACACAGTGGGATTCAGGGCCAGGGAGGAAGGCGCCATAGCAACCAGACACTCGTAATTCTACAGAAACAGAGACACGAGTCACAAACCATCATCATTAGTCAATCCATGTCATTAACTTTTCAGGCCAATCTTTAATCATATGGAATTATAACTGAAGGACGGATATTTGTGTCAGGGAAATATAATCCAAGACAATACAATAATTTAAGTTTTTGTTGTAATTTATAACAGACATTGTATTCTCTTTCAAGCACGGTTAGTTATGTTACCTTTGCTAACAAAAAGTCGAAGCTGAGCTCGGTAGGCCATGTCACTGTCCACGCCCCTCCAAAGATCTCCAAGGAAACGCTCTCTTTCCAGCGCAGACTAGAAATAATCACGACAACAATGCACTTACAACACTATCTGGTAAACATGTATGCACTTTATACTGTATGTGATCTCAAATGAACCCAGTGACAATAATTTCTTTGTATTATTATTTTTTTGCACAAAAATAAATCACATACCACAAAACTTTTGAATGCTTGATTCTGATTAGCCAGAAGGTGTTTAATTTTACAAAACAGAGTGGCTTTGACAGTAGCAGTAGTGTTGGCTGTTAAGCAAATCACAGGTTTATATTTATGCACTCGCTCTAATGAGCTAATTCACAGGGACTTGTATGGCAGACACTCCCATAATAAAGACTAATAAATAACGCTGGTTACGAATGTAACCGTGGTTCTATGACTAAGTGGAAGACCGCCAGGGCGGTGCTGAAAGCACTAGTGGAAGGATCTTTGCATCCGCGCGTTTCGAGAGTCGCATACAAAAGTTGTCATCTCATGACGTATGACGTGCCTGCCTATATAAGGCAACATCCCACGTCATTTGGCCTCAAGATCATTCTTGCGCAATCCGAGTGACCAAAGACCCTGGCGGTCTTCCACTTAGTCATAGAACCACGGTTACATTCGTAACCAGCGTTCTATTTCCTTCACTCCAGACCACCAGGGCGGTGCTGAAAGCACTAGTGGAAGATGAATACCAACCCAGTCACGAGGAATTCAGAAGAGCATCACCACCTTCTGGAAGAACAGCTGCACACAGCAATGGCATGGACGCAACATTTAGCCTGTAGTACCGGGCAAATGTACATGTATTGGACCAAGTTGCAGCAGCACAAATGTCAGAGAGTGGTACGCCCCGGAGAGCTGCCCATGATGTTGCCTGAGCATGTGTCGAATGGCAGCAGACAGGAGAGGGCACAGTACGTCCCATAGATTCATAGGCATGGGTGATTGCCTCCACAACCCAACGGGAGAGCCGCTGCTTGGACAGAGGCCTTCCCCTCGGAGCACCACCAAAACAAACAATTGGTCTGTTGTACGAAAGGCTGCCGTCTTATCAAAATAAAACCTCGGAGCCCTGACAGGGCACAACTCTGCACGCAAGTCCGTCCTGTCTGCCGGTATAGCAGTCAGCAAAATCGGCTGGTTGCTAAACTGGGGAGATAAGACTTTAGGGAGGAAAGCTGGGTTAGGCCACAATGAAACACTGTCAAACATAGGGCCCCAACGAAGACAAACAGTACTCACTGAGAGGGCATGTAGCTCACTCACACGCCGGGCTGTTGTGATGGCAAGGAGAAAAGCTGTTTTAACAGATAGCCACTTAATGTCAGCTGCTGACAGGGGCTCATAAGGAGGCAAGCAGAGGGATTTGAGCACAGTGTTCAGATCCCATGGCGGACTCCGCACAAAACGGGGAGGATTAAGACGAAGTGCCCCTCTCAAAAAGGCTACCACCAGCCAGTGGGACCCAAGTGAAACACCTCCAACCTCTGAACGGTGGGCTGTTAGTGCTGCAACATCCATCTTAAGTGTAGATGCAGCCCTGCCAAGCTCTAAAAGGTGCTGCAGGAAATCTAAAGTCTGTGGAACAGAGCAGCTTAGGGGGTCGATGTTGCATTCCACACACCAATCACAGAACACCTTCCACTTGCCTGCATACAAGCGTCGGGTAGATTCTGCACATGCGTTCACCACAGTGTTCCTGGTCCCTTCTGAACACTCCAGTAGTAGCCCCGGGGCCCCAAGGGCCACACCCAGAGCTTCAGGCGTTCAATCCTGCCCTCCATCTGCGTCAGCAAGTCGGGCCTGCTGGGCAGCTGACAAGGGGGTCCCACTAGTAGTGACAGTAGGAGCTGGAACTATGGCCTGGAAGGCCAATGAGGAGCTATCAATAGCACATGGTGACTGTGATCGTGCACACGGCAGAGAGTCCTCCACAACAGTGGTAGAGGGGGAAAGGCATAAAGGATGGCCCTCAGCCAGTCATGGGTCAGAGCATCCTGGCCCAACGCTGCCGTTTCTTTTCCCAGGGAAAACCATGTTGGACAATGAGTTGTCGGACTGCTCGCAAACAGGTCCACAGTTGCTCTCCCATAGGTTTTCCAAATCTGTTCCACCGTGTCTGGATGCAGTTTCCAATCCCCTTGAGACACCTTGCCGTGTGACAGAGCATCTGCCACACTGTTTAGGTGTCCAGGTAGATAAGATGCTCTTATGGAAGGGAGGTTGTCCTGAGCCCATACTAGGTGACTGTGAGCCACCTGAAGCGCAGCTACAGACCTTGTGCCCCCCTGATGATTGATATAGAAAACAGTTGCCACATTGTCTGTACGTACCAATACATGTTTGCCCCGTAGCACTTCCTGAAAGTGGCCCAATGTCAGAAACACCGCCATCAACTCCAGTGTGTTGATGTGGGACATGCGCCACAGAGCAGGCCAGGTGCCGTTCACACCTTGCCGACGCCAGACTTCACCCCAACCCATGAGGGAAGCATCTGTCCGGATAACCTCCCACCGTCCCGGTGGGGGACCAAGTGGAACTCCACGAGTGAGAAAGTGTGCCTGGGACCAAGGTCTTAGCATGAGCATGCAATGGCGTGTTATTCTCACCCTCATGTGCCTGTCTTGCACTGGACACAGATGCAGTTGAAGGAACCATCTCTGAAAAGCCCTTAGCCACAGAAGACCCAGAGGAATGACTACTGAGGCCACTGTGAGTTTCCCCAACAGCTGAAGGAGAGAAACGTAACGCTGAGTTCCCCCGACACGAAGGTGGTTCACTCCAGTGAGAATTGAACTTATTCTATCTGGCGTGGGACTGGCCAGCATAGTGTTCGAATCCAGGGCAAGGCCGATAAAATGTGTTGCCTGGACTGGGACCAGTTTGCACTTCCTCTGGTTCACCCTGAATCCCAGAGCCGTAATGTGTAGTAGCAACCGGTGAGCATGTTCCCTGGCCTGTTCAGGCAATGCCGCACAAAGAAGCCAGTCGTCCAAGTAAGGGAGCACTCTTATGCCCTCCTTCTGAAGGGGTTCTAGTGCTACTTGGACGCATTTCGAGAACACCCTTGGCGCCAGAGAAAGTCCAAAGGGGAGAACTCTGAACTGAAAAATCTTTCCAATGAATGAAAAACGAAGGAAGCGCCTGTGGTCCGCGGCAATGGGTATGTGAAAATAGGCGTCCTCGAGCTCTACGGTCACAAACCAGTCCTGGTTTGTGACCGCTTGCAGTACATCTGTTGTTCGTAGCATTCGAAAAGGAAGCACCTTCAAGAAATGGTTTAACCTTCTTAAATCTAAAATCGGCCTGAACCCGCCGTCTTTCTTTGGAACGAGAAAATAAACTGAAAAGAAACCCCCTGGATGAACAATGGGGTCGACCATCTTTATGGCTCCTTTTTGTAGTAACAACTGAACTTCTCTCAACAAGGCTTCTGCCTGTCTTGGATTGGTTATAACTGTCTGCCTCACACCCGAATGCATTGGTGGCTGGCGGCGGAATTGCAAGCGGTACCCTTCTGAAAGGGTGGTGAGTAGCCATTGGTTGGTTGTTATTTCGCGCCAACGCGCTAGCTGGTTGCCTGTAAAAACTCCTGCCACTGGCCCTGACCTGTCAGTGGTCCTGTCTACATTTTTCAGAAGGGATGGGGGGGCGACGACGGCGGGGAGGACCCGTCTGTCGAAAAGGGCGAAAACTCACATGTGGCTGAGTGCCACCCTGCCTGGCCGAGGGAGATGAGAGAGGTGGGGGATTGGGGGCCTGCTGCTGGGGTCGATGGGGAGACCTTTGTGCAGCTCTAGGGGCCACATGCCTAAAGCATGAGGCAGAAGGGTTTGGCGGAGCTCTGAAAGTGGGTGCTATGCCCACATGACGGGAGCGAGACTCTGTAACAGACACACGTCTGTCAAGGGCCTCTTGTGCTGCTGGCCCAAAGACCTGTCCAGGTGCCAGTGGGAGGTGCCTCAGGTTGTTCCTGCATACTTCTGGCAGAGGCGATTGAGCCAGCCACACTTGTCGACAGGCTTGCAGCAAGGTGCCCAAGGTAGTGCCACACTGGTTGGCAATGACACCCATAGCCTGCAGTGCAAGTTCCAGTACCTCAGCCGCCAGTGGGTCTGCCGATGATGTGTTGAGTGTCGAGTGCAGCATAACAAGCATGTGAGGCAGTGAGTTAGACACCCTGCCAAGAAAGGCAGTAGAGTTGTAAGCACGAGCAAGTAGCTCGTCTGTGCGGCGGCACTCAGCGTTACGGCAACACACCTGCTCCCGAAGTGCTTCATCGGGAGACACAATGAGCGAAGCAATGCTTGATTCGACTACTGGCATGCTACCCAAGCCAACAGCACCGGGGTCCTGCATTGCCGCAAGCATGCGAGACATCTGGTCTGGACGGGCAGGTTTCGTAGCAGCCTCCAGGGCAGAGGCCACCACAGAAGTAAAGTCACGACACTGTGGAATTACCGGAGAGGCGCGCTGAACACGGCGCAGGAACATGTTCTCAGATCCGGTAGGAGGCGCTGGGGTGTCCAATTGCAAACGTGTAAGCAAAGCCTTCAGTGTGGCCTCCACTGAACCAACCACTGAGGCAGACTCCCCAGATCGCCCAGAGGTAACATCACTGCCCGAATCACGGGGCTCAACACCTGGCAGGACTTCGCTTGGTGGCTGCGCCGAGGAAGAAGGCTGACTGAAAAAGGTGTCTGAGGCAGCCACAGACATCACTTCCTCTTGGTCAGGTGGCTGAGAACATGAGCCAAGGCACTCCGTGCAGCGATCATGTGCATCTAGCACCTCCATGAGGTTGGGGCAAGTGGAACACCTCACTGAATCCATCTCAGTGTCTACTCACCCACGATTTTTTTTTTTAAGAAAAGAAGCAAGATGTAGCGCTGCTTGCTAGCCTGGCAACCAAGGCTAGCGAGTTTGCAAGCGCAACTTTACCGCTACAGACAACGATTTACAAGCAACCAGAAAACCGATGCTCACGTAAAGTTGTAAGTACACGTTAACGTTATTGGCAACCAAATCGCTAACTCACTCAACACTGACAAACCTGCCGGCAACCGAGCAGTTTGTGACAAGACTGATATAATAGCTGTCCCTGAAAACTTGGCAGCCAAGATTCAATGACTATCGATGCATAAACAACCTCAAAATAATGTTAACCAAGTTACCTTAGCGACCAAACAGCTCGCGTGGAGTCGAGTCCCACTGAAGTCCTCTTCAGTCACGAGCTGCACTGTAGATTGTCGCAGGTATTCCCACAGTTAACTGATAGCACACACAGGATTCCAATAGAAAAGATGCGATTCCAACGCGAGAAAAAAGAAGAGGCCAAATGACGTGGGATGTTGCCTTATATAGGCAGGCACATCATACGTCATGAGATGACAACTTTTGTATGCGACTCTCGAAACGCGCGGATGTAAAGATCCTTCCACTAGTGCTTTCAGCATCGCCCTGGCGGTCTGGAGTGAAGGAAATAGAATGTCTTCTTATTTAACATAGAAAAATGTACAATAGTTATTATTCTATGCACATTCACTGGATATGAGCAATCGCGTGCTCTGATTGGCTACTCTACTACTCGGCTATCAGCTCATATACCGTGATTAGAGAAAAACAAAATGGCGGAGTGCATCAAGTCAGATATATCACTTTGTTATCAAGTATTTAAAAGAAACAGAAATTGCTAAAAGAATATAGCGTCCCCCCCAATATCTCCTGTTCCACACTCCAGCCCAGTTGGTGGCGGTAATGCACCTTTATGTTGGTTTGCCAACTGCCAAAAAACCCTAAAGAAGAAGAAAATGGTGGAGCATGTTGCTGAACCAACCGAGAACGAAATAAAAACTCTACTCAAAAACAAAACCCTCCAAAAAAACCAAAAAAAAGCAACAAAAGATGGAATAAAAGCATTTGATTGTAAGAACGTCTTTTTTTTATTTTTCAAGAATTATTATTATAGCATTTTTCACAAATTGCTACTGACATTTCATCGGTTTGTTTACATTCTAAGCGGAAATGATTTTGTCAGATGTTTTGTCCAAAGTTTTTATTTATCAAATTTGCAAAAAATAAAAATGCTCTGTTTCTCAAAATCCAGTAAATGTCGATATCATAAAGCAGTTGTTCCATTCAGTTTCATCGTACATGGCTTATAGCCAACTCGTGCTACGTGCCTCGTCGGCTACCAGCTCATGTACGATGTGATTTCATGGAATAACTGTAAAATAGAGTGAAGCTTTCTATAAGAAGACATTTATTTCAAATTTATGTAAGGAGTCTCCAGTGTAAGTGCTCAGTAAGTTTTTTGCCACGGTAAAGCCTTCAGGACTTTTCAGCTTCTCTGTAACAGCATTTTTTGTCTTATTAACTTCAAGAGAAAGGAAAAAGAGAAGCTGGTGAGAGAACGACTGTTTATATCTGTGAGAATGTAAGTGACTTTAATTCATGCTTGTTCCACAACATTAACTGTGATTATGAACTGATACAGCGTATGGCTCGCAAACTGCTGTGATGTAAGAATAATAAAACACTTTAGGATGTGCTGTTATGGGAAAACAATCACACTTCGCTGTTGATTATTTAACAGAATGCCCATTTCTTTTCATTTCTCATATATGGTATTTCATCATACTGCATTAAAAGAGCTTAACCCAACTGCTTTAAATGCATCTTTCATACACCGGGATGTTCTTGCTGTATAAACATAGACATATTGGTAAGCATTCAACATGTGTTTCTGTTTTAATTAAAGCATAGAATCTATTAATGCAGATAAAATAAGATCAGGCGAGTTAATAAATAACTAGAAACAAAACTGCTGACTATACCATTCAAGTCAGCATATGTTGTTCTCTGTGTGTAGTACCTGTAGGCTGTTGTAGCAGATAAGCCTTCCCCCTGTGAGGAAAGGGATATGTCCTGGCCAAGCCCCACCCACATTCGGCTGTGAAAACACAAAAAGCTGAACGCTGCAGCCTTGATTGACACACGCCTTAGCCAGTGATGCAGAAGAGTCCGGTGCCTGGAAGATTGACTAAAATAAAGAGGATAGAAAAATAAAGACAGACCTGACTACACAGGAAAAAACAGTTAAATTCATATTGATGTTGTTGAATTATTGTTTATTTCACCTTTGGTTTGCTGGAGGAAAAGAAGCTCAGGGAGCTTTGCTTCTCTGAGCTCTCAGTAAGAGGTGAAGAGTGGAAGATCAACAGCTTCCCAGGACAATCTGCAGCCTGTTGAAGTGAAAAAAGACAGTGATGCTGCAGTGCCTGTCAGTCTCAATACAGGAGGTGTGGCCTGTGTGCCTGTCAGTCCTGGTACATGAGGTGCGGCCTCTATTCCAGTCAGTCCTAGTAAAGGAGGCGTGGCCTCAGTTCCTGTCTGTCCCAGTAATGAAGGTGTGGCCTGTGTACCTTTCAGTCTCAATGAAGGAGGTGTGGCCTGTGTGCCTTTCAGTCTCAGTGAAAGAGGTGTGGCCTGTGTGCCTTTCAGTCTCAGTGAAAGAGGTGTAGCCTGTGTGCCTGTCAGTCTCAATGAAGGAGGTGTGGCTTGTTTGCCTTTCAGTCTCGGTGAAAGAGGTGTGGCCTGTGTACCTTTCAGTCTCGGTGAAAGATGTGTGGCCTGTGTGCCTTTCAGTCTCAGTGAAGGAGGTGTGGCCTATGTACCTTTCAGTCTCAATGAAGGAGGTGTGGCTTATGTGCCTTTCAGTCTCAGTGAAGGAGGTGTGGCCTGTATAGCAATCAGTCTCAGTGAAGAAGGTGTGGCCTCTGTGCCTATTCAGTCTCTGTGAAAGAGGTGTGGCCTGTGTTCCTTTCAGTCTCAGTAAAAGAGGTGTGGCCTGTGTGCCTTTTAGTCTCAGTGAAAGAGGTGTGGCCTGTGTGCCTTTCAGTCTCAGTGAAAGAAGTGTGGGCTGTGTGCCTTTCAGTCTCAATGAAGGAGGTGTGGCCTGTGTTCCTTTCAGTCTCAGTGAAAGAGGTGTGGCCTGTGTTCCTTTCAGTCTCAGTGAAAGAGGTGTAGCCTGTGTGCCTGTCAGTCTCAATGAAGGAGGTGTGGCTTGTTTGCCTTTCAGTCTCGGTGAAAGAGGTGTGGCCTGTGTGCCTGTCAGTCTCAATGAAGGAGGTGTGGCTTGTTTGCCTTTCAGTCTCGGTGAAAGAGGTGTAGCCTGTGTGCCTGTCAGTCTCAATGAAGGAGGTGTGGCTTGTTTGCCTTTCAGTCTCGGTGAAAGAGGTGTGGCCTGTGTACCTTTCAGTCTCGGTGAAAGATGTGTGGCCTGTGTACCTTTCAGTCTCGGTGAAAGATGTGTGGCCTGTGTGCCTTTCAGTCTCAGTGAAGGAGGTGTGGCCTATGTGCCTTTCAGTCTCAGTGAAGGAGGTGTGGCCTGTATAGCAATCAGTCTCAGTGAAGACAGTGTGGCCTCTGTGCCTTTCAGTCTCTGTGAAAGAGGTGTGGCCTGTGTTCCTTTCAGTCTCAGTAAAAGAGGTGTGGCCTGTGTGCCTTTTAGTCTCAGTGAAAGAGGTGTGGCCTGTGTGCCTTTCAGTCTCAGTGAAAGAAGTGTGGGCTGTGTGCCTTTCAGTCTCAGTGAAAGAAGTGTGGGCTGTGTGCCTTTCAGTCTCAATGAAGGAGGTGTGGCCTATGTGCCTTTCAGTCTCAGTGAAGGAGGTGTGGCTTGTGTGCCTTTCAGTCTCAGTGAAAGAGGTGTGGCCTGTGTGCCTTTCAGTCTCAGTGAAAGAAGTGTGGGCTGTGTGCCTTTCAGTCTCAATGAAGGAGGTGTGGCCTATGTGCCTTTCACTCTCAGTGAAGGAGGTGTGGCTTGTGTGCCTTTCAGTCTCAGTAAAAGAGGTGTGGCCTGTGTGCCTTTCAGTCTCAGTGAAAGAAGTGTGGGCTGTGTGCCTTTCAGTCTCAGTGAAAGAAGTGTGGGCTGTGTGCCTTTCGGTCTCAATGAAGGAGGTGTGGCCTATGTGCCTTTCAGTCTCAGTGAAGGAGGTGTGGCTTGTGTGCCTTTCAGTCTCAGTGAAAGAGGTGTGGCCTGTGTGCCTTTCAGTCTCAATGAAGGAGGTGTGGCTTGTCTGCCTTTTAGTCTCAGTGAAGGAGGTGTGGCCTGTGTTCCTTTCAGTCTCAGTAAAAGAGGTGTGGCCTGTGTGCCTTTCAGTCTCAGTGAAGGAGGTGTGGCCTGTGTGCCTTTCAGTCTCTGTGAAAGAGGTGTAGCCTGTGTTCCTTTCAGTCTCAGTAAAAGAGGTGTGGCCTGTGTGCCTTTCAGTCTCAATGAAGGTGTGGCTTGTCTGCCTTTCAGTCTCAGTGAAGGAGGTGTGGCCTGTGTTCCTTTCAGTCTCAATAAAAGAGGTGTGGCCTGTGTGCCTTTAGGTCTCAGTGAAGGAGGTGTGGCCTGTATGGCAATCATTCTCAGTGAAGAAGGTGTGGCCTGTGTGCCTTTCAGTCTCAGTGAAAGAGGTGTGGCCTGTATGGCAATCAGTCTCAGTGAAGAAGGTGTGGCCTGTGTGCCTTTCAGTCTCTGTGAAAGAGCTGTGGCCTGTGTGCATTTCAGTCTCAGTGAAGGAGGTGTGGCCTGTGTGCCTTTCAATCCCAGTGAAAGAGGTGTGGCCTATGTGGCAATCAATCCCACTGAAGTAGGCGTGGCCTATGTGCCTATCAGTCCAAGTAAAGAAGGCATGACTTCTCTGCATATCAGTCCTAGTAATGGAGGCGTGGCCTGTGTGCTTGTCAGTCCCAGTGAAAGAGGCAATTCCTGTCTGCCTCTCACTCACAGTAATGGAGGCGTGGCCTCATTATTGTATCTCTCAGTCACAGTATAGGAAATGTAAAACATTAACAATCAGGCAGGTATTCTCTACCTGTAGGATCTTGAGTCCGGCTTGAACAGGAAGATCTTGCGAGCCTGAACTGTCCTGCATCTCCACATCAAACAGCGGAATTTGTTGTAGAACACTGCACATAAATAATCATATTCAATCCTTTGCACACCCTGCGTAAACTGTTCCAAAAACCCAAATCACATCACTAACTTGATGTGCTGTCCATTAATACCTCTCTACAGTGTGTCTGCAGTCTCTGAGTGGGACCAGAAGCCCCTCCTGCACAGGAAGTTCCAGCTCATCTGTGTCTGTCAGGACCATCAAGTGGGGGCGGGACAACATCGGACTGAGATCATAGAGGTGGATTCTACTGTCATAAGTAATCAAACCAACTCTCAGGTCTGATTGTGCCTCATCTTCTCCCCTGAAAGAAGATCATGAGAGTCACAAAGAACAGCAGAGGTCACAGTGCGTATGTATTTTGCGTGAGCTTTTGTGTGAGAACGTCATACCCATTTAAAGACTGGAGGAGGGTACAAAGCTGCTGGCAGATGAAGTCCAGTTGTCCTGATCTTATTGCAACAGCAGTGACATCAATTGCTAGGAGCAACACAGCAGGTTGTCCCTTCACACAAAACGCAGAGGATATGATAAAGTGATAAGTAATCACACACACATACGCAAACACCCAAATATATGACATGTCCCAAAAAAACCCCAAACGCTGTGTACAAAACTACAAATTAGACAAACTGACAGACACTAGAACTGCCAGAACTTTCAGTAGTTTTATAATATTCAAATTTCCATAATATTGGTATCCAAGGACAAAAAAATCCAAATTTGAATGACTAAGATCTCACATTCTACTTTTAGGTGCCCAAATTAAGTATGCATTTAATTTTTTTTTGTCTAAATCACACGGCATATTTTACTTTCACAATTTTCTATGATGTAAACATTTTCTGATTCAATAATTACATTAAAATACGAGTGGAAGTTCTTCATTTTCAACTGAATCTCTTATGTATTCTGTGGACATATAATACACTGCAGTACAATGGTATTATATTATATTATATTATATTATATTATATTATATTATATTATATTATATTATATTATATCTTTCTATCTAGTCAACATATACAGTGGTGCTTGAAAGTTTGTAAACCCTTTAGAATTTTCTATATTTCTGCATAAATATGACCTAAAGTAGCATCCACATAAATGTCAGGACGCAAGGTTTCCCAGCAGACATTGCACAGACCATCACACTATCTCTGCTAACTTACCTTCTTCCCATAGTGCATCCTGGTGCCATCTCTTCCCCAGGTAAGCAACACACACGTACCCAGTTATCCACATGATGTAAAAGAAAACGTCATTCATTAAATCAGGCTACCTTCTTCTATTGCGCCATAGTACAGTTCTGATGATCACATGATCATTATAGGTGTTTTTGGAGGAAGATAGAGCACTCAGGATGGGCACTCTGACCAGTCTCCGACTATGTAGCCCCAGACGCAGCAAGCTGTGATGCACTGTGTGTTCTGACACCTTTCTATCATAGCCAACACTAACTTTTACAGCAATTTGTGCTACAGTAGGTGTTCTGTGAGATTGGCTCAGACAGGCTAGCCTTCGCTCCCCACGCACATCAATAAGTCCTGGGTGCCCATGACCCTGTAGCTGGTACACTTCAATCATATCTTGATGCCTTCATTTCCAGTCCATTGTGGTGGTGTACAGAGGCAAAATGATCAAAACAATGTCTATACAGTGGTGCTTGAAAGTTTGTGAACCCTTTAGAATTGTCTATATTTCTGCATAAATATGAACTAAAACATCATCAGATTTTCACACAAGTCCTAAAAGTAGATAAAGAGAACCCAGTTAAACAAATGAGACAAAAATATTATACTTGGTCATTTATTTACTGAGGAAAATGATCCAATATTACATATCTGTGAGTGGCAAAAGTATGTGAACCTCTAGGATTAGCAATTAATTTGAAGGTGAAATTAGAGTCAGGTGTTTTCAATCAATGGGATGACAATCAGGTGTGAGTGGGCACCCTGTTTTATTTAAAGAACAGGGATCTATCAAAGTCTGATCTTCACAACACATGTTTGTGGAAGTGTATTATGGCACGAACAAAGGAGATTTCTGAGGACCTCAGAAAAAGCGTTCTTGATGCTCATCAGGCTGGAAAAGGTTACAAAACCATCTCTAAAGAGTTTGGACTCCACCAATCCACAGTCAGACAGACTGTGTACAAATGGAGGAAATTCAAGACCATTGTTACCCTCCCCAGGAGTGGTCGACCAACAAAGATCACTCCAAGAGCAAGGCGTGTAATAGTCGGCGAGGTCACAAAGGACCCCAGGGTAACTTCTAAGCAACTGAAGGCCTCTCTCACATTGGCTAATGTTAATGTTCACGAGTCCACCATCAGGAGAACACTGAACAGCAATGGTGTGCATGGCAGGGTTGCAAGGAGAAAGCCACTGCTCTCCAAAAAGAACATTGCTGCTTGTCTGCAGTTTGCTGAAGATCATGTGGACTAGCCAGAAGGCTATTGGAAAAAAGTTTTGTGGACGGATGAGACCAAAATAGAACTTTTTGGTTTAAATGAGAAGCGTTATGTTTGGAGAAAGGAAAACACTGCATTCCAGCACAAGAACCTTATTCCATCTGTGAAACATGGTGGTGGTAGTATCATGGTTTGGCCCGGTTTTGCTGCATCTGGGCCAGGACGGCTTGCCATCATTGATGGAACAATGAATTCTGAATTATACCAGCAAATTCTAAAGGAAAATGTCAGGATATCTGTCCATAAACTGAATCTCAAGAGAAGGTGGGTCATGCAGCAAGACAATGACCCTAAGCACACAAGTCGTTCTACCAAAGAATGGTTAAAGAAGAATAAAGTTAATGTTTTGGAATGGCCAAGTCAAAGTCCTGAGTTCATGTGAGGAAACCCACCAACATCCCAGAGTTGAAGCTGTACGGAGGAATGGGCTAAAATTCCTCCAAGCCGGCGTGCAGGACTGATCAACAGTTACCGGAAACGTTTAGTTGCAGTTATTGCTGCACAAGGGGGTCACACCAGATACTGAAAGCAAAGGTTCACATACTTTTGCCACTCACAGATATGTAATATTAGATCATTTTCCTCAATAAATAAATGACCAAGTATAATATTTTTGTCTCATTTGTTTAACTGGGTTCTCTTTATCTACTTTTAGGACTTGTGTGAAAATCTGATGATGTTTTAGGTCATATTTATGCAGAAAACTCTAAAGGGTTCACAAACTTTCAAGCACCACTGTACACAGTGAATAGACATATGAGATCCTATTTATAATCCTGGTTACCTTTTGTGTTTCCAGGATCTCATATGAACCCAGACTGAGCTCTGGCCTCTTCTCCCGGTCAACTCGTTGCCCCTTGTTTGTTGGCTGATATGACTGCCATGGCACTGAGAGTTCAAGAGAGGGAGAAAACAGTGCCAATACTGTCTTACACAGCTAAAATGTAATCATGTAGAAAAAAACTGAAGAAATGTAAGAAACTAAAGTCTGATTTATTCGGACCTTCCGTGAGTTTGCCGCAGAAAGGGCAGTAGAAGCGCTGCCCGCAGTCCTGCCAGCTCATAGCAGGACTCATAAAGGCACCACACACACCACAGCCCTTAATACAGTCCCCTGTGTTACACACTGGCACTGGTATCTGCACAAAAAAAAAAGAAAAGAAAAGAAACAGCACACACCCACACAATAAGCATGGTAGCACAAATTTCTGGAAGTGAAGCACAGAGTTAGGTCGAAATCACTAAAGCCTAGATGACATATTTACTGTACATAACTGTAGACTGTACAAACCGTACAAACATATCAGTGAGAGAGATAAGTGTAATAAGGCTAGGTTCAGACAACTTGAATCCGATTTTCTGGCATATCTGATTTGAGCAAGAGAAATTTTCTGCAGACATACTGTAAACACCGGACTTTTCCAAATTCAAGCCAATAAAATTCAAGACACGTGATTTGATGTGTTTTTTTTTTAATCATTCATCTTTAAAGCTAGACGGCCTTTCGATTTCATAAAATCAGTTAAATTCAGTTCCCTCTGAAATTTGGTCATTGTGATATATGTTTATTTCTGTAATATCTAAAAAAAACCAGGCCATTCTGTGGCTAGGAAGTTATTTCATTTGAGGGGATTCCTTAGCAAATAATGTGCATGAAATCGCTCGCTTCACACAGTCAAGCAGACAGAGGAAGTCCGTGTGCGCATGCACAGGTTTACCTCCTTCTTTTTCTTTTCCTTCTTCTTTTGGGTTTTACGGTAGCTGGCATCCAGTGTTGCATTACTGCCATCTACAGGTTTACCTTTGACCGTGCACTGACAGTTACATCATTCTGTCGCGAAACGAACAGCTGATCACACCGAGGTGCTCGCTGATCGCCGATATTTATCAGTTTGGTCCTGCGTTTCTGTTCTGTTCGCAACATAACCTCTTTTCTTCTCGCTTTCCATTACTGTAGTCGGTCGTTCACATTTCATTCGCATCCTCTATTTTTCTCTCCTGTTTCAAATTTGTATCCCACAATGCCTTGCGCAAACAGGGAAAGCCCACCATGTGATGCATGACGTGGTATCTTAAATTGGGTCATGGTGAAGCAAGAAAAAATAGCGGAGAATTTAGGGCCACGTTGCCTTAAATTCATTAATTGTTCTATTTTTTTAAAAAATCATAAAATTGGAAGCCTGTGATTCGAATTCAGTAGCTTTCGGTCCACTAAACAAAAATAATTGAGTGCCAGGGAAAATTCTTTTTATGACCTACACTTGAAAAATCTGAAAGGCAGTCTACCTTTAATAATGCGAAGAACAGTAACAGATGGAAATGAGCAGGAGCTCAGGTCAGGTCAGGTCAGATTAGATCAGATCAGAACTATAGACTGCATACAAAATTGGCATGTTTTTGCTCCGATTTTGTACATACCTGTATATTTGGGTGTTCATGAGTGTACGAGTGGGCATCTGCAGGCTTGATTTGAGCTTTAGGGATCTTGATCTATCTATATGTAGATCCTAAATGCATACACATACCTCTTTAATCTCAGGTCTGGCCATGGGGCAGAAAATGGCCGCCAGTGGCAGATGGCTCTGCTGTGCCGATTGGGCCTCAACAGGAAAGCTGTAGGACGTGCAGCGAATAAATCGAGCAGTCGCGTTACCTACATACATGGAACAGATTGGAAAATCAGTCAATAACTTGACATACGGTATATGGATCTAATTACAATATGGCACTATGACATCATAAATCATACTACAACCCCGATTCCAAAAAAGTTGGGACAAAGTACAAATTGTAAATAAAAACGGAATGCAATAATTTACAAATCTCAAAAATTGATATTGTATTCACAATAGAACATAGACAACATATCAAATGTCAAAAGTGAGACATTTTGAAATTTCATGCCAAATATTGGCTCATTTGAAATTTCATGACAGCAACACATCTCAAAAAAGCTGGGACAGGGGCAATAAGAGGCTGGAAAAGTTAAAGGTACAAAAAAGGAACAGTTGGAGGACCAAACTGCAACTCATTAGGTCAATTGGCAATAGGTCATTAACATGACTGGGTATAAAAAGAGCATCTTGGAGTGGCAGCGGCTCTCAGAAGTAAAGATGGGAAGAGGATCACCAATCCCCCTAATTCTGCGCCGACAAATAGTGGAGCAATATCAGAAAGGAGTACGACAGTGTAAAATTGCAAAGAGTTTGAACATATCATCATCTACAGTGCATAATATCATCAAAAGAGTCAGAGAATCTGGAAGAATCTCTGTGCGTAAGGGTCAAGGTCGGAAAACCATACTGGGTGCCCGTGATCTTCGGGCCCTTAGACGGCACTGCATCACATACAGGCATGCTTCTGTATTGGAAATCACAAAATGGGCTCAGGAATATTTCCAGAGAACATTATCTGTGAACACAATTCACCGTGCCATCCACCGTTGCCAGCTAAAACTCTATAGTTCAAAGAAGAAGCCGTATCTAAACATGATCCAGAAGTGCAGACGTCTTCTCTGGGCCAAGGCTCATTTAAAATGGACTGTGGCAAAGTGGAAAACTGTTCTGTGGTCAGACGAATCAAAATTTGAAGTTCTTTATGGAAATCAGGGACGCTGTGTCATTCGGACTAAAGAGGAGAAGGACGACCCAAGTTGTTATCAGCGCTCAGTTCAAAAGCCTGCATCTCTGATGGTATGGGGTTGCATTAGTGCGTGTGGCATGGGCAGCTTACACATCTGGAAAGACACCATCAATGGTGAAAGGTATATCCAGGTTCTAGAGCAACATATGCTCCCATCCAGACGATGTCTCTTTCAGGGAAGACCTTGCATTTTCCAACATGACAATGCCAAACCACATACTGCATCAATTACAGCATCATGGCTGCGTAGAAGAAGGGTCCGGGTACTGAACTGGCCAGCCTGCAGTCCAGATCTTTCACCCATAGAAAACATTTGGTGCATCATAAAACAGAAGGTACGACAAAAAAGACCTAAGACAGTTGAGCAACTAGAATCCTACATTAGACAAGAATGGGTTAACATTCCTATCCCTAAACTTGAGCAACTTGTCTCCTCAGTCCCCAGACGTTTACAGACTGTTGTAAAGAGAAAAGGGGATGTCTCACAGTGGTAAACATGGCCTTGTCCCAACTTTTTTGAGATGTGTTGTTGTCATGAAATTTAAAATCACCTAATTTTTCTCTTTAAATGATACATTTTCTCAGTTTAAACATTTGATATGTCATCTATGTTCTATTCTGAATAAAATATGGAATTTTGAAACTTCCACATCATTGCATTCCGTTTTTATTTACAATTTGTACTTTGTCCCAACTTTTTTGGAATCAGGGTTGTATTAAACTTATTAATATTAATAATGTTTTCTGTCAAATGGCCTCATATTTGATCGATATCTCATCTCATCTCATTATCTCTAGCCGCTTATCCTGTCCTACAGGGTCGCAGGCAAGCTGGAGCCTATCCCAGCTGACTACGGGCGAAAGGCGGGGTACACCCTGGACAAGTCGCCAGGTCATCACAGGGCTTTTGATCGATATATATATAGTAAATTAATAAATTTATTCTTGTGTTTAGGATTGACTTGTGGACATGTACAGTTGTGTGGTACCTCTGTCCTCCAGAGTGCAGGAAGTGCTAGAGAGTGGCGGGACAGAGGACTGAGGCTCAGATGCAAATATTTTCCCCTCCCACTGAGCCCTGTCCTCACTCATTACCTGCACCTACAGTGAGCAAGACGATCCAAAACAGTGTTATATTTCAATCTAGTGTTACAATCCATTCCAACTCAGTGTATTATAGCTCAACAGTCTTCACCAGGTGAAATTAGATCAGTCATTTCTAGGCACTTACAACACTGGGTAGTAGCTGAGGGTCCAAACCATAGCGGGACTCTGATTTAGGGCTGGATATAGGACTCGTCTGAGTGAATGACACAGAGATCACTATTACAGTTACAGTGTATATACTGTATACGTAGCATTACAATAATACATTCTAAGGAAATTAATAATAATTCCTAACAGGAGAAAGAGAAAAAAGGACATAAATGTAATATATTTTTGACTATTTTGAGTTGGTGACGCTACAGCGGCCTCATAGCTCCAGGATCCTGGTTTGATCTTGAACTGAGATGTTCCATACACATGTTCTCCCCGTGTCTGCATGGGTTTCTCTGGACTTCTGGTTTCATCTGGCCTCCCAAAAACATACAAGTAGGACGACTAGAGACTCTACATTGTCCCGAGGTGTGAATGTGATTGTGAACGTGAATGTGTCCTGTGTGCATTAGACAGGTGTCCCATTCAGAGTTCCCAGGAGGCACCATGACTTTCTAGGATAAAGTGGTTACCGAGGATGAATGAATAAACTGATAACAGAGATTTATAATAATAATAATAATAATAATAATAATAATAATAGAGATTTAATGTAGTTATGAAGCAACATACATTTTTTTTTTTCATTTTTTGTTCAATCATGCAACTTATTCCTCGTAATCCTCTTAATCGTCCCATGAACACTGTAGCATGTCATGTTTATTTACTGCATTGTGTGATTGAGACTGGAATTGCACACTGCACATTTTGCACCTTATTTTATCTATGCTAGGGCTGCCAGAATGAATTTGACTTCAAATACTGTTTGGATACTATTCGAAAGACAAAAAAAAAAATCCACATTCGTTCACTCACTTTCAGTAACTGTTTTATTCTGTTTAGGATTACGGTGGATCCAGAGCAAAGGTGGACAAAGTACCCAATTTCATTACTTCAGTCAAAGTACAGCTCCCACAGGTCAAATGTTGCTCCGATACAAGTGAAAGTTGTCCAGTCAAATTGTTACTTAAGTTAAAGTACTGAAGTACTTGCTTTTAAAAATACTTAAGTATTAAAAGTACATTTATTTGTTAACGTAACTCCATTTTTACATGCTAACTAACAGTGTCCAAATTAACTAGCTATGTGTAAACGTAGTGTGAATGGTTGTCTGTGTCTATGTGTCAGCCCTGTGATGACCTGGCGACTTGTCCAGGGTGTACCCCGCCTTTCGCCCGTAGTCAGCTGGGATAGGCTCCAGCTTGCCTGCGACCCTGTAGAAGGATAAAGCGGCTAGAGATAATGAGATGAGATGAGATGAGATGTGTAAACGTTAGCTGTGAACAAGGCGATGGAAACTTGGCAGGCAAATCCATAGAAAGTCATTTGACTAACCAGACTGCACAGCTATTGCAATGTTATCGCTAGCTCTAAAAGCACAGACAACTTCGTTGCAAGCTTTCTCTTGGAATAAAACTTTTACATCCCTCAATATGCTTCCGCAGGTTGGAAAGTGAGTTTTTGTAGGCTGTGATGTGGTTCATTTTCGGCAAACAAAGCAAATATTTAAAACGAAACAAATCTTTAATCCTTTCAGAAAACTGAAACATGAGTTCTAGGTAAAGCCATGGGTGCATGCACTGTCCAGAAGAACCGCCTCCTTCCATTCTGCCATCAACTGATTGTGTTAAATAACGCTGCTGAGAAATCACTGAACTTGATTTTATCCAGTCTATGGACGTGATGTGACCCTAGTGATTATTGATCGCCTGTCTCAGTGTCACCTGCGAAAAAACCAATCACGTTTTAGAAAAGAAAAGAAAAAAACATCCATTTTCAAAACCACTTCATAGTAACGAGTAATGAAGACCTTGATAGAAATGTAGTGGAGTAAAAAGTACGATATTTGCCTTTCAAATGTAGTGAAGTTAAAGTCATAAGTTTCCAAAAAAAATACTCAAGTAAAGTACAGATACTCATAAAGTGTACTTAAGTACAGTACTCAAGTAAATGTACTTCGTTACTGTCCACCTCTGATCCGGAGTCTATCCCGGAAACACTGGGTGCGAGACGGGAACAGTCCATTATAAAATTCCTCATTCAAACAATTAATATTTTTATAGCCACTTAATATAAGTCTTTTGACTGCTTGTTTGTTGCTGCATGATTCCCATGGAGGTATGACATACGTATGGACATTGTTGCATAAATAATTAGATGAATGTGATAATAAAAATCAGCTTGATGTTCTTGTCTCTCACCAGTTGTGAGTTGATTCCCTGTAGTGATGTCTGTGCTGGGCTTCTTGTATCAGGAACAGGTTTATACACACCTGTGTCCGGAATAATACATGCTTTTAAAAAGTGATATAAAACACCAAGGAATGACAAACAACTTATTACAGTGGTGCTTGAAAGTTTGTGAACCCTTTAGAATTTTCTATATTTCTGCATAAATATGACCTAAAACATCATCAGATTTTCACCAAGTCCTAAAAGTAGATAAAGAGAACCCAGTTAAACAAATGAGACAAAAATATTATACTTGGTCATTTATTTATTGAGGAAAATGATCCAATATTACATATCCGTGAGTGGCAAAAGTATGTGAACCGCTAGGATTAGCAGTTAATTTGAAGGTGAAATTAGAGTCAGGTGTTTTCAATCAATGGGATGACAATCAGGTGTGAGTGGGCACCCTGTTTTATTTAAAGAACGGGGATCTATCAAAGTCTGATCTTCACAACATGTTTGTGGAAGTGTATCATGGCACGAACAAAGGAGATTTCTGAGGACCTCAGAAAAAGCGTTCTTGATGCTCATCAGGCTGGAAAAGGTTACAAAACCATCTCTAAAGAGTTTGGACTCCACCAATCCACAGTCAGACAGACTGTGTACAAATGGAGGCAATTCAAGACCATTGTTACCCTCCCCAGGAGTGGTCGACCAACAAAGATCACTCCAAGAGCAAGGCATGTAATAGTCAGCAAGGTCACAAAGGACCCCAGGGTAACTTCTAAGCAACTGAAGGCCTCTCTCACATTGGCTAATGTTAATGTTCATGAGTCCACCATCAGGAGAACACTGAACAGCAATGGTGTGCATGGCAGGGTTGCAAGGAGAAAGCCACTGCTCACCAAAAAGAACATTGCTGCTTGTCTGCAGTTTGCTAAAGATCACGTGGACAAGGCTATTGGAAAAATGTTTTGTGGATGGATGAGACCAAAATAGAACTTTTTGGTTTAAATGAGAAGCGTTGTGTTTGGAGAAAGGAAAACACTGCATTCCAGCACAAGAACCTTATCCCATTTGTGAAACATGGTGGTGGTAATATCATGGTTTGGGCCTGTTTTGCTGCATCTGGGCCAGGACGGCTTGCCATTATTGATGGAACAATGAATTCTGAATTACACCAGCGAATTCTAAAGGAAAATGTCAGGACATCTGTCCATGAACTGAATCTCAAGAGAAGGTGGGTCATGCAGCAAGACAATGACCCTAAGCACACAAGTCGTTTTACCAAAGAATGGTTAAAGAAGAATAAAGTTAATGTTCTGGAATGGCCAAGTCAAAGTCCTGACCTTAATCCAATTGAAATGTTGTGGAAGGACCTGAAGCGAGCAGTTCATGTGAGGAAACCCACCAACATCCCAGAGTTGAAGCTGTTCTGTACGGAGGAACGGGCTAAAATTCCTCCAAGCCGGCGTGCAGGACTGATCAACAGTTACCGGAAACGTTTAACTGCAGTTATTGCTGCACAAGGGGGTCACACCAGATACTGAAAGCAAATGTTCACATACTTTTGCCACTCACAGATATGTAATATTGGATCTCATCTCATCATCTCTAGCCGCTTTATCCTGTTCTACAGGGTCGCAGGCAAGCTGGAGCCTATCCCAGCTGACTACGGGCGAAAGGCGGGGTACACCCTGGACAAGTCGCCAGGTCATCACAGGGCTGACACATAGACACAGACAACCATTCACACTCACATTCACACCTACGGTCAATTTAGAGTCACCAGTTAACCTAACCTGCATGTCTTTGGACTGTGGGGGGAACCGGAGCACCTGGAGGAAACCCACGCGGCTACGGGGAGAACATGCAAACTCCGCACAGAAAGGCCCTCGCCGGCCACGGGGCTCGAACCCAGGACCTTCTTGCTGTGAGGCGACAGCGCTAACCACTACACCACCATGCCGCCCGTAATATTGGATAATTTTCCTCAGTAAATAAATGACCAAGTATAATATTTTTGTCTCATTTGTTTAACTGGGTTCTCTTTATCTACTTTTCGGACTTGTGTGAAAATCTGATGATGTTTTAGGTCATATTTATGCAGAAATATAGAAAATTCTAAAGGGTTCACAAACTTTCAAGTACCACTGTAAATGCTTGAAAGGAAAAGAAATAGCATCAAAAATTTTAAGCTAAAGAGCTTAGTGGCACGCACCATTGCAGTGTGGCTGTAGGTGGGACCAGTACGCTGCCCCGGGCTGCGAATAGTCCGAGTTCACTGGCATTGCTGGAGGACCCATAGCAGCCGGCCCGTTCTGAGGTACACCGTTTAGATGTTGGTGATAACCAGATGGAGGAGAAAGAGTAGGTAATGCAGAAGGAGAGCAAGCTGGAGACGTGATCATACCCCAACCATTCCAGCCCTCACATGTCTGCTGGTGGTGGCTATAACCGTTGTCAGAAGCAGGGATCTCCATCCTCTTCCTCTTCAGATCAGTTTAAAGTGTCATTACAGCAACGTGAACCTTCTGAATGAGAACAGTTGTGCAAGATAAAACCACGTGATTACCTGCATGTTAGTGATGTGATGTGATGATAGTCTGATCTGACAAGCTGCTCACAGGATGGTTCATGGTTGATTCCCGGATCATGGAACTTAATCTAGTATCATGAAGACTGAGCATGCAACTGGACCTAGTAATCTAATACAGCATTAATAATAATAATAATAATAATAATAATAATAATAATAAAGGACATTGTACATGATATTAAAGATTCACCTGCCTGGATGTGCCGCCATCAGCTGATTCTGTGTCCCAGGCTGATGATTCGCACCGTCTGCACCATTCCTGCTTTATTTTAGATGTTTTTGATCAATCCTTGTTCTGTATTTTTACAAGAAGCGCTGTGTGATCGCAGTGTAGTTGTAGTGCCTGGAGTCAGTCACAAGCTTGGTGTGGGATCTGGAGGAGCGGCCATTTTCCGGTGTACATTTTCAGCTCTGCACTCCAGAATAATGAGAGAGTGAATCACCCGGGAGTCGATACTTTTGAACAACCGAACAAATGAATCACCTTTTCATACTCATTATATTTATTCTGTTTTAACTGCAGCATCCGTGAGAACAATAAAGCAATATGACAATAAAGTTCTTGAATCTTTGAAACTGCGGATTTTCTACCTGAGACATGTTGAATAATGACGTTTTAAAATCTTTAGAAATTACCAGTTCAGTTCTATTTGGGCCACTTTATAAACTCATCAAAGTCATGAATCAAACTACTGTATTATGGAGTCCATAAAGTCCCGAAAGGGGATATTTTTTAAATCATGTACCCATAAGTTATTATCTTATGTCCGCTAGTTATTATCTTGTGTTCTAGTTATTATCTTGTGCCCGCAAGCTATTATTTTGTGTGTTCTAGTTATTATCTTGTGCCCACAACTTATCTTGTGTTCTAGTTATTATCTTGTGGGTTCTAGTTATTATTTTGTGCCCACGAGCTATTATCTTGTGTGTTCTAGTTATTATCTTGTGCCCACAACTTATCTTGTGTTTTAGTTATTATCCTGTGTGTTCTAGTTATTATCTTGTGCCCACAAGCTATTATCTTGTGTGTTCTAGTTATTATCTTGTGCCCACAGCTTATCTTGTGTTCTAGTTATCTTGTGAGTTTTAGTTATTATCTTATGCCCACAAGTTATTATCTTGTGCCCACTAGTTATTATCTTGTGCCCACAAGTTATCTTGTGTATTCTAGTCATTATCTCGTGCCCACAAGTTATTATCTTGTGTGTTCCAGTTGTTATCTTGTGCCCACTAGTTATTATCTTATGCCCACAAGTTATTATCTTGTGTGTTCCAGTTATTATCTTGTGCCCACAAGTTATTATCTTGTGTGTTCTAGTTGTTATCTTGTGCCCACTAGTTATTATCTTATGCCCACTAGTTATTATCTTGTGCCCACAAGTTATTATCTTGTGTTCTAGTTATTATCTTGTGCCCACAACTTATTATCTTGTGTGTTCTAGTTATTATCTTATGCCCACAGGTTATTATCTTGTGTGTTCTAGTTATTATCTTGTGCCCACAAGTTATCTTGTGTGTTCTAGTTATTATCTTGTGCCCACAACTTATCTTGTGTTTTAGTTATTATCCTGTGTGTTCTAGTTATTATCTTGTGCCCACAAGCTATTATCTTGTGTGTTCTAGTTATTATCTTGTGCCCACAGCTTATCTTGTGTTCTAGTTATCTTGTGAGTTTTAGTTATTATCTTATGCCCACAAGTTATTATCTTGTGCCCACTAGTTATTATCTTGTGCCCACAAGTTATCTTGTGTATTCTAGTCATTATCTCGTGCCCACAAGTTATTATCTTGTGTGTTCCAGTTGTTATCTTGTGCCCACTAGTTATTATCTTATGCCCACAAGTTATTATCTTGTGTGTTCCAGTTATTATCTTGTGCCCACAAGTTATTATCTTGTGTGTTCTAGTTGTTATCTTGTGCCCACTAGTTATTATCTTATGCCCACTAGTTATTATCTTGTGCCCACAAGTTATTATCTTGTGTTCTAGTTATTATCTTGTGCCCACAACTTATTATCTTGTGTGTTCTAGTTATTATCTTATGCCCACAGGTTATTATCTTGTGTGTTCTAGTTATTATCTTGTGCCCACAAGTTATTATCTTGTGGGTTCTAGTTATTATCTTGTGCCCACAAGCTATTATCTTGTGTGTTCTAGTTATTATCTTGTGCCCACAACTTATCTTGTGTTCTAGTTATTATCTTGTGGGTTCTAATTATTATCTTATGCCCACTAGTTATTATCTTGTGTGTTCTAGTTATTATCTTGTGCTCACTAGTTATTACTTGTGTCCACTAGTTATTATCTTGTGCCCACAAGTCATTATCTTGTGTGCTCTAGTTATTATCTTGTGCCCACAAGTTATTATCTTGTGTGTTCTAGTTATTATCTCATGCTTACAAGTTATTATCTTGCGTGTTTTAGTTATTATCTTGTGTGTTTTAGTTATTATCTTGTGTGTTCTAGTTATTATCTTGTGTTCTAGTTATTATATTGTGTGTTCTAGTTAGTATCTTGTGCTCACAAGTTATTATCTTGTGTGTTCTAGTTATTATCTTGTGGGTTCTAGTTATTATCTTGTGTGTTCTAGTTATTATCTTGTGGGTTCTAGTTATTATCATGTGCATAACAAGTTACCCAGATAGCAGAGGGACGTTGAAACGGCGCCGATTCTTGGTCAGAATGGTCGGTTTCCGTCGTAAGTCAGAAAATCAACGCTGAAACGGCGCCGTGAAACGTCGATTTCTCCGCCGTCGGAGAAGGTCGATTTATCACTGTTGAATCACCGTGGGTAAAGGTTGATCTGTCAACCATCAGAGAAGGTCGAATATACGATGTTGAACCATCGTCACTTTTGCTGGCCAGTTTTCAACATTGGTAGGATGAGCAACTAATTCTGGCCCGTAGCCAGGGGGGATTGGAGGGTTCGTTCGATCCCCCCCGCGACACCGCGCCCCAGACACACACGCCCCTCAAGATTACTCAAGATTTATTCATTTGTTCATGTCCGATGAATATACATTGATTCACATTTAAATTTACAATATCAAATCCAGACTAATCAAAAAAGAAAAGTAGACTAAGTGAGGACGAGTTAGAAAAACGGGTTCATTTCTCCTATGTTTATGTTTACACGTTTTGTTCAGACTGCTTTACACCCCAATCCAGTGGGTGGCGGTAATGCCCCCATTAGACCCCTTTCACTGACGTCACCAGAAACCGGAAGTAAACAAACCCTGCGCCACATTGGAAGACCAACAAACTCGTGATTTGGGGGAAATAACGGCAGCGCGCGGTCTGTGAACCCACGAGGCACTTGGTTCATCATAAACCTACAATGGTAAACTTTTGTGCTGTGTTAGGGTTCTAACAAAGCTGATGGGAAAGGTGAAAAGAAGTCTTTCTACAGAATACCAGCTGTGATTGAGACACAAGCAAACCAAGGAGCTTTCTGCCGGGAGACAGAGAGAGGATTTAGCTGCTTTATGCAGAGCGGATCTGAATACTTCAAGTCTATTTTGTTACTGGTAAGTCACTAGGCTAGAGTGTTGTAGAACATTTTTTTTTAAATGTTTACTGAATAAAAACATCCTTAATTTTATCAAATATTCTCTACTCTATATTTCATTTCTTTTGTTTTAATTTTCCTCCCTCCATCCCTCTTTGGATTTTAAATATAGTTTTTCCCCATGTCCAAATAATGAGGTAGGGTGGCATTTAGAAACCCATAGCCTACTGCTGACTTTCTTTATCAATGCTGCATCAAATTAATTTTGGTTATGTTTTTCTGTTTCCATGTACAGGTGTCTGCGCCGCAGGAGGAATAGGCCACAATTATAAATTATAAATAAATCATAAAATGTTTCTAAGAACTTGTTCAAGTGTGTTCTGCTCCTTATAAATGTTAAAAGTTATGCCTCATTAGATAGCTTGACAAACATTAGGAGAGGTGCATTGTTGCATGCATTTTTATATCCTGTTGTACATTAAACAGGCCGTAGCCTACGCACATTGATATAAATTAAGTTTCACTTTCATGGTTGAAGTATGCATGTGTGTGTTCATCCTAGGCAAGAGCCCCGATGCTTTATTGTTAGCTAGTTTAATTTAGCCTGTTTTGCTTAATTTGTAGCCTTCCTGTTGTACATAAAACAGGAAGTAAAGTTGGATGAATCATCGCCGAAAATTAAACT
This sequence comes from Neoarius graeffei, assembly GCF_027579695.1. NCBI lineage: Eukaryota > Metazoa > Chordata > Actinopteri > Siluriformes > Ariidae > Neoarius > Neoarius graeffei. Next base: position 44,684,718 of record NC_083592.1, on the reverse strand, counting down.
ATAAATCGACCGAAATCCGTAGTTGAATAAAGGGTGAAAGGGGGTCTATTCTCTGTCGGCCACCAGCCACTTTTCAACGTCGTTTCAACGCAAACTCGTATGAGCAAAGCGGTGCTGAATCAACGCCGGTGATCCACGATGATTCGACGGCGTATGGTCGAAGAACATGCCGATGATTCCCCGTCGAATCAACGCCCTTTTGCTATCTGGGTATTACCTTGCATGCACAAGGTAAAAAAAAAAATCACCTTTCAGAACTTTAGGGGCTCCATATATATCAAACTGTTTTCTTCAATTTGTAATATAGCCATAAAGAACAGATGATGCAGTAATCATGGCATGACTTTCATAGTTTGTTTCTGTAGGAATTTAGAAAAATGGCATGGCCAAATCCTCATAAACTTTGCTATTCAGCTGTATATCTATTGAATCTTTCGGCCTGCGGAAACACCTTTGTTTAAAATAGTTTAAAATAGAGTACAAGGATGTTCAAATCACACGTTGTTGTGATTGCTGTGATGTTCAAATTACATCATTTCTTGGATACCACACAGGACAGACAATGAATCAAAAGAATCGATTCTCGTATAATTCAATTCACTTCACGGGCTTGTTCAAATGAATCGATTCAGTAATGTGTGTCGTCACTACATAGGTCATAAAAATCACTAACAATCCGCGAGATAATCAGCATTATATCAGAACTGGCTATCAGTGTAATATTTTTGTTTCCAAAACAAGTAGTTTTGTTGTTAAATATTGATTTGTCTAAAAACAAAATACTTTAACTATTATTATTATTATTAGTAGTAGTAGTAGTAGTAGTATTTACTATTAACTATCATTATTATTAATATTTATCTTCCTCTCTTACTATTTCATCTTTAAAGCGACCTTGGCATTGTGAAAGGTGTACTATAGAAATGTAACTTAATAATAATAATAATAATAATAAAAATAAATATATTTTATATAAAGAAATTAAAATAAAACTTAATAATAATAATAATAATAATGATAAAATGATATTTTAACTAGATTTTAATTGCAGTATACATATTTTTTCTCGTATATAAGATTTGTTGTCAATTAACTTGCATGACTAATTGAAAATAATTTAATCAACTTTTTTAATCAACATTATGATTGTTTTACTGCATTATTGTACATGCATTTGTTTATAATAGACCAGCAGCATCCCTGAGACACCATCTAAGGAGATGGTGGTGACCTTCTCCAGCAGCCAAAGGGAACTGGCGGCGGCTGTCACCACTATGGTCCACGGTTTTCCGGACGAGACAGTTGAGGAATATAAATACCTGGGAACCATTCTGGACTGCCAACTGAGGTTCTCTTCCAACACAGAAGGGATCCTGAGGAAGTGCCACCAGAGGATGTACCTACTAAGGAAACTGAACTCTTTTTCTGTCAGTCAGAACATCTTGTTTTTCTATATGCTGTTGGTATTACTCCATTACTGTACAGGATAGGAACCGCCTGCATAATATTGTCAAGGTGTGTTCTAAGATTATTGGACTTCCTGCTCGCCACCTGAATACTGTGTACAAGCAGCAGGCTAGCGGCCTGGCTCGTCGAATTCTTTGTTCCCAGCATTTGAGCAGCTGCCATCTGGTCGCAGGTTCTGCTGTCCGGCCTGTAAGACCCAGAGGAGGAGAGCAACCTTTGTTCCAAGTGTTATTCTCCTCTTGAACTCTAAGAAGTCTAAGACAGTTACAATAACTTAAGTCTTCTGTACAATACTCTAGTGCAATATCACATGTCCTGATGTGCAATATTACAATATCACCTTGTCACTTTAACTACAATGTCACTCTAATCATATTGTCATTTTAATTTTATCCACGCTTCATTTTATTTATTTGCCATATTTTATCTGCTGCCTTTTTTTTTTTTTACTTTGTTACTGGCAACAGGCCTGCCATTGTACATTGTACATAATACGCTGTTGTTGTTTTTTTGCCCACCCATTTTTGTGATTTTATTCTTTTTGTGATTTTATTTTCTTGCTCTTTTTTTAATGTACCGCTCTTCGCCCTTCTAATTGCCCTTCGGGGATAAATAAAGTTTTGTCTGATCTGATCTGATCTGAGACAGTGAAACGCTGCTGTACTCGGGATGAACACTAGAGGTCAGTATTGCGCGTTCAGTGTAATTCGGATGTAATCACTTCCGGGGTAGAGCAAGCGCAGTATGTTCACGTGTTGAGGAATCAAAACATGAGAGAAGTTTTATTCTTAAACATGCGGCATATTGAAGGTAAAGTATACTGTTGATTTGTAATGTTGTTATGTCATGATCTTTCATGGATGCTGTGCTTTACTTTGAGCTGCTGAGGTTTGATACGAAGTTAAGAAGCAAATACACTAATGAGCAAAAGTCTTGGGCACATTATATACAAACTTTGTGATAGGATTTTATTTTATGAGTTCGACATTATCGAGTCAGTACAAAAACATTTTAGAGTTCCAAACGTTAGTTTTCCAGCACAAATTTAGGACTCCCTAAAGTGAATGACGCATGAAATGGAATGACGAATGACAGGTAGTAAATTTGAACAATAAATGGTCCCTTGTCATTCAGATTCTTACAAATGGAATAACGATTGAAATCTTTAGTTTTAGACCTCCCTAGGATAAGATAAGTGGGTGCTTGGTGGGATATCAGCTTTTACAAATGGAATGACAGGGTTTCTATATGTATTGACTTACTTTGAGCTAATGTTGTCAGTGATATCACCTTTTACAAATGGAATGATAAGGTTTCTAGGTGGAATGACATACTTTGAGGCAATGTTATCAGTGATATCAAATTAACAAATGGAATGACATTGTTTCTAGGGTTAGGTTATAGATGATATCACTGATAACATTGCCTCAAAGTATGTCATTCCACCTAAAAACACTGTCATTCCATTTGTAAAAGGGGATATCACTGATAACATTAGCTTAAAGTATGTCATTCCACCTGGAAACGCTGTCATTCCATTTGTAAAAGGTGATATCACTGATAACATAACCTAAAAGTATGTCATTCCACTTAGAAACAATGTCATTCCATTTCATGAGCTGAAAGCATGTCATTCCACCTACATTTCAATCGTTATTCCATTTATAAGAATCTGAATGACAAGGGACCATTTATTGTTCAAATCACTAGCTGTCATTCGTCATTCCATTTCATGCGTCATTCACTTTAGAGAGTCCCACAAATTTTAAATGGCACAGAAAAATCTTTGTATGTCAGTAAAGAAAGTAACATACACAATATATACTTTTCGGGTTAAAAAAGAAACTATAATAAAGACTACTGGGTTTTGGGGCAAAATGAAGAAGCGAGTGTGACACTCAAAGTGTCCAGAAGAACTGTAGCTGGTTCTGTAAGAGGCTCAGTAAAACCTACAGCTCATTTCCTTATCAAACTGCACTCATTGTTCCTGAGACTACTACAACCCCGATTCCAAAAAAGTTGGGACAAAGTACAAATTGTAAATAAAAACGGAATGCAATGATGTGGAAGTTTCAAAATTCCATATTTTATTCAGAATAGAACATAGATGATATATCAAATGTTTAAACTGAGAAAATGTATCATTTAAAGAGAAACATTAGGTGATTTTAAATTTCATGACAACAACACATCTCAAAAAAGTTGGGACAAGGCCATGTTTACCACTGTGAGACATCCCCTTTTCTCTTTACAACAGTCTGTAAACGTCTGGGGACTGAGGAGACAAGTTGCTCAAGTTTAGGGATAGGAATGTTAACCCATTCTTGTCTAATGCAGGATTCTAGTTGCTCAACTGTCTTAGGTCTTTTTTGTCGTATCTTCCGTTTTATGATGCGCCAAATGTTTTCTATGGGTGAAAGATCTGGACTGCAGGCTGGCCAGTTCAGTACCCGGACCCTTCTTCTACGCAGCCATGATGCTGTAATTGATGCAGTATGTGGTTTGGCATTGTCATGTTGGAAAATGCAAGGTCTTCCCTGAAAGAGACATCGTCTGGATGGGAGCATATGTTGCTCTAGAACCTGGATATACCTTTCAGCATTGATGGTGTCTTTCCAGATGTGTAAGCTGCCCATGCCACACGCACTAATGCAACCCCATACCATCAGAGATGCAGGCTTCTGAACTGAGCGCTAATAACAACTTGCGTCGTCCTTCCCCTCTTTAGTCCGAATGACACGGTGTCCCTGATTTCCATAAAGAACTTCAAATTTTGATTTGTCTGACCACAGAACAGTTTTCCACTTTGGCACAGTCCATTTTAAATGAGCCTTGGCCCAGAGAAGACATCTGCGCTTCTGGATCATGTTTAGAAACGGCTTCTTCTTTGAACTATAGAGTTTTAGCTGGCAACGGCGGATGGCACGGTGAATTGTGTTCACAGATAATGTTCTCTGTAAATATTCCTGAGCCCATTTTGTGATTTCCAATACAGAAGCATGCCTGTATGTGATGCAGTGCCGTCTAAGGGCCCGAAGATCACGGGCACCCAGTATGGTTTTCCGGCCTTGACTCTTACGCACAGAGATTCTTCCAGATTCTCTGAATCTTTTGATGATATTATGCACTGTAGATGATGATATGTTCAAACTCTTTGCAATTTTACACTGTCGAACTCCTTTCTGATATTGCTCCACTATTTGTCAGCGCAGAATTAGGGGGATTGGTGATCCTCTTCCCATCTTTACTTCTGAGAGCCGCTGCCACACAAAGATGCTCTTTTTATACCCAGTCATGTTAATGACCTATTGCCAATTGACCTAATGAGTTGCAATTTGGTCCTCCAGCTGTTCCTTTTTTGTACCTTTAACTTTTCCAGCCTCTTATTGCCCCTGTCCCAACTTTTTTGAGATGTGTTGCTGTCATGAAATTTCAAATGAGCCAATATTTGGCATGAAATTTCAAAATGTCTCACTTTCGACGTTTGATATGTTGTCTATGTTCTATTGTGAATACAATATCAGTTTTTGAGATTTGTAAATTATTGCATTCCATTTTTATTTACAATTTGCACTTTGTCCCAACTTTTTTGGAATCGGGGTTGTATTTTTTAAAAGCAAAAAGTCGTCTCACACCAAATATTGACTTTGTTTCACTTATTAATGTTTACCGCTCTTTATAGTATTTTTTTAAACGTACAAACATTTTAACTAAATTCTTTTTTGGAAGCATCTTTGCTCTTCAGCATTTCTCTGCATCATGTGTTAAGACTTTTGGAGGTGGTGGAGTTGAGGATGTTAAGGTTTGCGATGGGAGGTTGGACAGGATAAGGAACGAGCACATCAGAGGGACAGCACATGTGGAGAGCTTGGGAATTAAGCTAAGAGAGATGAGACTGAGATGGTATGGGCACATCCTGAGAAGAGATGCAGAGCATGTTGGAAGGAGAATGTTGAGGATGGAGCTGCCAGGCACATGAAAACGAGGAAGGCCAAAGAGGAGATACAGTACATGGATGTGGTGATTGAGGACATGAAAGTGGCAGGTGTGGTAGAGAAGGATGCGGAAGACAGGGAGCAATGGAGATGAAAGATCTGCTGTGGCGACCCCTAATCGGGAGCAGCCAAAAGAAGAAGAAGATGTGTTAAGACTTTTACAGTACTATAGATATCAAAGTTTGATCAAAACACATGGAATGACTTGATATTTTACACTGTCAGACAAGAGCGGTATTATACTTTTTTTCTTTACGTCATGCTGTATAAACTGACACCAATAAAATCGTGGATAAATTCAGTGAGAGTTGCAATATGCGATTATACCTGCAGGATCTGTGCAGCAAAGTTTGAAAGAGTGTACCTAATAAATTGTCGTCTCAGTGTAAACATGTATCTAAACCACATAGTATATAAAACACAACAGGAAGTGCTGCTATAAGAAAATAACTAATGATGAGGCAGGGTTGAAGTCAGTGAAGTTGATTTTTTTTTAATGAACAACACATCACTATTTGTTTTTATCCATTTAGAGGTACATTTAATGATGTTGAACGTCCGTGAGTCATTAGTTCCTGTTATCACTTATGATACAGCAGCTATAAGCAACCTCAGTTTCTTCCCCTACATTCTCTTGAAGTTAAAAGAAAAAAAAAGTAGCTTGTCCTGTTACCAAGAAAGATGGAAAGTGTAAAACATTTTCTGTCCTGAAGACTTTCTTGTGGCGGAAACTTATTGATTTTCACAACGCACTGACACCGGAGACTTTTTCCATAATTTTTAAAGAAACATCTCCTCACTGAAAACTTCACAGTATCAACAATGATATATGTTTCTTATTTATCATGTAATAACACAGTTTTTAAGTCCCTGTGTAGGTTGTTACTATAGAAATGATAATGCGTTAGAAGGAGTGACATGACAGTCACTGTTATGGACGATCAGTCAGCACCAAACAGATTTGAGAATTCAGACTGTTTTATTGTGTGAATAATAGGCATGTAATGATTCATGATATTGGGGTCATGATTTGATTTTCAGGGCGGCACGGTGGTGTAGTGGTTAGCGCTGTCACCTCACAGCAAGAAGGTCCGGGTTCGAGCCCCGTGGCCGGCGAGGGCCTTTCTGTGCGGAGTTTGCATGTTCTCCCCGTGTCCGCGTGGGTTTCCTCCGGGTGCTCCGGTTTCCCCCACAGTCCAAAGACATGCAGGTTAGGTTAACTGGTGACTCTAAATTGACCGTAGGTGTGAATGTGAGTGTGAATAGTTGTCTGTGTCTATGTGTCAGCCCTGTGATGACCTGGCGACTTGTCCAGGGTGTACCCCGCCTTTCACCCGTAGTCAGCTGGGATAGGCTCCAGCTTGCCTGCGACCCTGTAGAACAGGATAAAACGGCTAGAGATAATGAGATGAGATGAGATTAAATGAAGAAATTTTTAATATGAAAAACATGCAACATTAATTTTCCTATTCTTAATCAACTTAAATATTCCTTTCATTGAATTAAAAAAAGTTTGTGTAATTTTCTTAATAACCCACAGTAATTATTTACTGACATTTCTAAAGGTTGGAGTAAAACATAGCCTATTAACTAACATATTCCTTTTATTAAAAATGAAAAAAATTAATAACAAATAGGTCATTTGTTAATAAACTTATATGAACATTGTCGCCGTTTTTCTTCTCTTTTCTTTGGCTTTCCGCAGTCTGTAAAAAGAGAGCTCTAATTTCTTATTAAGTCTATGTGTATAGTCAATCGCACAACAGCCCTTTCCCATTTTAGGTCTGTTTTTGTGTGTTTTCACAGCATTATAAAGTTGTGTTACTTCCGCATACAGTGAAGTCATGTGCATTCCCGATATCATATGTTATTGCCCCCTCTGCTGTCCACAGAACACAATTGCATCTAGGATAAACTACGATTACACAGCCTGATGATAATCACGATTCATTTTTTAAAAAATGTATCAATTTGAATCATCATAAATTTATATCACGGTTTATCGTGACACAATATATTGTTGCATACCCAGTGAATAATGCTTATATATTTTTTCTTTTCTTTTCTGTTAGACGAGGGAAAAGCAATGCAGAGTGCACACTGAAACCTGAATAAAGTGTCCAGTTAAACTTAGGAAGATGGGCAAAAACAAGGAAAAGAAGATTTTGAAGCAGGAAAGTGGTGATGATTTGGAACCTGCTCCTGCCTATGTTTTTACCTGTAAAGATCTTCAAAAAGATCAATTGCGAGCAAATAAAGATGAAGAAAGTCCTATGACAAGCATTTCAGCAAGTTTGGAAAGCTCCTCAGAAAAGCCTAAAAAGAAGCAAAAGAGAAAATATTTGTCTGAGCAACAAGCTGAGAATGATTGTTCCAAAGAGCAGCATAGTGAGGGTCATCATGAAAACAGAAAGAAAAAAAAGAAGAAGAAATCAAAGAATGAGGCAGTAAATCATGTTGAAGACACCAACAATGAGGATGTAGAGTGCTTTGTAATTACAGAAGAACCCCCAAGAAAAAAGAAAAAGAGAGAAAAAACAAAGGAAGTGAATGAAGCCAAAGAGTTGGAGACGCAAAGCGATGAAAAGAGTGAAGAAGCAATAACTAGGAAAAAGAAGCTGAAAGAGTCAAAGGAGAATCTTTCAGAAAAGAGAAAGGAGACAGAGGAAGTAGATTTAACCGTGGAATCAAAGACACGAAGCAGCGAAAAACCCGCAAAGAAAAAGAAGTTGAAAGAGTCAAAGGAGAATCTTTCAGAAAAGAGAAAGGAGACAGAGGAAGGAGATTTAACTGTGGAATCAGAGACGCGAAGCAGCGAAGAACCCACAAAGAAAAAGAAAAAGAAGTTGAAAGAGTCAAAGGAGAATCTTTCAGAAAAGAGAAAGGAGACAGAGGAAGGAGATTTAACTGTGGAATCAGAGACGCGAAGCAGCGAAGAACCCACAAAGAAAAAGAAAAAGAAGTTGAAAGAGTCAAAGGAGAATCTTTCAGAAAAGAGAAAGGAGACAGAGGAAGGAGATTTAACTGTGGAATCAGAGACACGAAGCAGCGAAGAACCCACAAAGAAAAAGAAAAAGAAGTTGAAAGAGTCAAAGGAGAATCTTTCAGAAAAGAGAAAGGAGACAGAGGAAGTAGATTTAACCATGGACTCAGACACACGAAGCAACGAAGAACCCAAAAAGAAAAAGAAGAAACATAAATCAAAAGACAAGGACCACAACCATTCAGCAGAACAGAGCGAGAACGTGCGGACAGTGTTCACGACACAGGAGACACAGACCTTCCCAAACCTCGTTCGCCAAGATGATAAAGAGGACATGGAAATCCAAACAAACACATGTGAAGTAAAAGACTCCACGAGGCTTGATGAAAGCCTTTTGAAGCAACTGAAAGAATTTATTCCTAATATCGAGTCCAGGGATCCGATGAACGTCAGTAAAATGATCAAATACGACTTGCCAAGATTTAAAGAATTCAAAAAACACGGTAAGCGAAACTGGTTGGTTGATGGGAAAATTTTGTCCATGAATACTTTTATTATGGTTGGCTTTATTTGGTCTTTGTCTCTAGGCATCGCTGTGAATCACGGACGGTTCACTGCGGAAGAAAACAAGAGGCTGAGGAAGAACGTCCAAGACTTCATGGCTCTCACTGCGATAGACAGCGCCTCCAAACTGTTCTTCACAGATCGCTATAAGGAGGAACGACATCATATAAAGCAGCTCAAAGTGACCTACAGGTTCTTTGAAAGGATAGGTGAGGGGCATGTGTGTGTGTGTGTGTGTGTGTCCATCTTTTACCTGTCACTACTCCTGCTGTATTATATATTAATATGTGCTTTGAAAAAATATAAATTTTTCTACAAGGATTTAGCCATTTACTGGATTTGCACAATTTTTTTTTTTACTTCACGAGCTCAGACATATTGGCAAGAATCTTGAATATTAGGACTGTGTGCAAAAGTTTGCATCCCCCGTAATTTTTTTAAATTACCCAAATAAAGTGGAACTATAGAAATACAATTTATCTCCAACTTTATAAAAGTCCACAGAGTTATCAATGAAACGTGAGTGGAGATGACATTTCAAAGTCAGTAGAGGCACTGTCTGAAAAGAACCAAAAGAAATCATAAGAAAGTACCGCACAGGACAGACAATGAATCAAAAGAATCAATTCTCGTATAATTCGGTTCCCTTAACAGGCTTGTTCAAATGAATCGATTGGATTCAGTAATTGTCGTCTCTACGTAGGCCATAAAACTCACCAACAATTCGCTAGATAATCAGCATTATATCAGAACTGGCTATCAATATAATATTTTTTGTTTCAAAATCATATAGTTTTGCTGTTAAATATTGATTCGTCAAAAAACAAAATACTTTAACTATTATTATTATCTCGTCCGGCCCGACAGGCGATGAGTTTATGCCGTCTGTTGTCCGTCCGGCGTCATCCACGTTTCACGAAAATCACTTCTTCTTTCTCAGTTCTTCACCGATTTTTATTCTTTTTGGCAGGAAGGTAGGTCTGGCTGGGGTGCATATAGCGTCTATCCAAATTTGCATAATTGCAATTAATAATATGAAGTAATTAAGCCCTAACGAGCAGTTTCCACACAAATCACTTCTTGTCCCTCAATTCTTCACCGATTTTGATTCTTTCTGGCATGAAGGTGGGGTACCTAGGGTGCATATAACTTCTACCCAGATTTGCTTAATTACAACTATTAATGAAGTTATGGACGAATTAAGCCTTAATGAGCAGTTCAACAAAAATCGATTCTTCTCGGTCAATTCCTCGCCGTTTTGGATTCTTTCTGGCAAATAGGTCGGTATTCCTAGGGTGGATATAGCTTCTATATATATTGTATATAGCTTGCAACATTTATTGCACAAGGTGGCCCACTTTAGATCGTTCCTTCTGGACTAGACGGGGCTGGAGTGAGCTACACCGTCATTGATCGTCTTATTATTATTATTACAATGAACCATTATTAATATTTCTCTTCCTCTCTTACTGCTTATTCTTTTTCCTCTCCCTTCTGTAAGCGATCTTGACATTGTGAAAGGTCTACTATAGAAATGTAACTTATTATAAAAATGATCTTTTTAACTATTTTTAAATTGCAGTGTAAATATTTTTTTCTCATCTCTAAGTTTTGTTGTCAGTTAATTAGCATGACAAATTGAAAAGAATTTAATCTGAGAATTTTACTGAGGTTGGGAAGTAAAAAACAAAGGTTGTGCAAATCCAGTATCTGGATAAAGCCTTGTAAGAACCATCAGAAAGAAACAAAAGGTTTTTTTTCCCCCCCCGTAGCCGTAGGCTTTTTTTCCCGTAAAGGCAGAGCAAGCGAGGTTAATAAGGAGTTTATTTTATGACTTTTTTTTTATTATTTCTAAGATTAAAATGGACTGTCATTATAATGAGGCGTGACGCTGCTTTCAGTCACATCATATTTGTAATGTACTTGAGTCACGCATGCAGAATAAACGGCTAGCGATTTCAAAACCGAATTTTGGTTCACGGTTTCTGAATGCTCTTCATTGCTCATTTCTTGAATAAGTCGGTGACTCTTGTTTGTCTTTCGGCCGTTTTTGATTCAGTTTTGATTTCCAGTTAATCTTTTTTTGGTTTTGTTTGCTTTTTACAACATTGAAAGCCGGCGCCTTGGAAAGAAAGTCCGTAATCGCCCACAGGCATTACGGGAAAATACTGCCCATCAAGGAACCAATCAGAACACACGATTTTACAGGAAGTAGCCCGTGCCCTATAATAATACACAGGTACTGCTCACTTAAATGTGTTTTTTGAGCTGAAGCACATCAATGCTGGTGTTAATATTGACAAAATTACCTTATTTTTTTTAATTGGCAGTTGAAAATAGATCAAAACGCCATCTACTGGTTAAAATCGTCTCGAAATCATCTTGCAAGGCCGATGCTGATGTAGAGTCGATGGTTTGGTTTGGTTCTTCACTACATCATGAAATTTATATTTTAAAAAAGTGAATGTTAACACCCTCTAACCAGAGGTGGGCAGCTGGCTCAAGTCCCACACTACAGCCCTCATCCTTGAGTGGGAGTCTGTGAAACTGCACTCGTTTTCAACACTCGCTGAGCAGCACGTGCCTCACACGTCCACACAACCTCTAGTTTGATATCTAAACGTATACCGTTATTATATAACTTATACTAATGAAGGAAACATTTGAAACTAAAACATTAGATGTCTCAGAGATGTAAATTACATTCCTGTCATCTTCATTTTACCGTAAAAGTGTGTAATACCGTAAGAGTTCTGCTCTCCTTCAGGCAAATTGAAGTTGTATGAGTGTACTGTGTAATTTGAATTTGTCTGCTCTATCCTGTCTCAGCGGAAGGAATTCCCAGATCCTGCTGTTATGTTTATGGTCGTGGAAGAAAAATGTTCGATGAGCAGAACTACCAAGGACAGTAAGGACTGTTTGATTGCGTGTATGAGAATATGCACAATGGAAATAATATTTTCTTCATAAAATAATGTGCATCTTTTAATTTCATGAAACGTTGTATTCATGTCTGGTGCGTGTGTGTTTTAAGGTTTTCGAAGGAAGAACTTCACACATTGAACAAGTTGCACACTTTACATGGTAATAATTGGAAGAAAATTTCAGAGTTGACCGGTCGAAGTGCCTTGGCGCTCCAGAAACGTTTCACACAAATTGGTAATTTTTTAAAAAAAATCTATATATTTATCAGTTATTCCACGTAATCGAGTCGTACATGAGCTGATAGCTAATGAGGCGCATAGCACTGAGTTGGCTATAAGCCATGTACGACGAGATTGAGTGGAATAACTGTTTTATTCTATCCACATTCACTGAATTTTGAGAAACGGGGCATTTTTATTTTTTGCAAATTTGATAAATAAAAACTATACAAAACATCTGAGAAAATCATTTCTGCTTAGAATGTAGACAAATGGGGGAAATCACCGTAGCAAACTGTGAAAAATGCTATAATAATAATTTGTTAAAAATAAAAAAAAAGATATGTTCTTACCGTCAAACACTTTTATTCCATATGTTGTTGCCTTTTTTTTTTTTTTTTAGGTTTTGTTTTTGAATAGTTTTTATGTCGTCCTCGGTTGGTTCAGAAACATGCTCCGCCATTTTGTTTCTCTCTACTCACGGTATATGAGCTGATATTCTAATAGTAGAGTAGCCAATCAGAGCACGTGATTGCTTATATCCAGTGAATGTGGATAGAATAAATATATAATATTTCATTATTTGTCTGAAATGCCATTTGTACACAATGCAACATTGCTTCTGCGCTTGTCCTGTGTGATCCAGCTAGTAATGATGGCCCCTGGTCCAGGAAGGAGGTCCAGAGACTTTTGAGAGCTGTACGAGATCATGTAGTGAGCCAGATCCCAGGCGGAGCCAACAATATCGGGTCCATGAGAGTGATGAAGGAAACGTTGTATAAAAGGCTCCCCTTGTTGCAGATCGCTAAGGAGGTGAAAACTCGCTCGTGGATTCAGTGCAGGGAGAAATGGTGAGAAACCGTCAAGTGCATTTGTGACGGATGTTGCTTTTAATTTCCTCTGATTGTCTGTGTAAAATGTTTTCACCACAATCATAGCACAAAAATGACATATCCATGTAGCAATGTGTGTGAAATATCACAATTTTTTTTATCATCAATATCCAGTGACATTGACAGCAATTAAACTGTATTTTCAGACCTGCTAACTTACATCAGTGTTCTGCAGGTTCACCTTAGAGTACGCTGTTTTTATCAGTCAAATATACAGTACTGTGCTAAAGTCTTTGGCCCCCTAGTTTTTTTTTGCAGGGATGAGAGTTTTCCGCTTTTTGGCGGAATTCCGCTTTTTTTCAGTCAAAATGGACCTTTTTTATATTGTTGCAAATCCGTTGAGAAAATTTTAGGGGGTAGGGTATTGACCCTTTTCACGTGACGTCACGACAAATGCGGCCGCCATTTTGGACATGTACTACCAGTAGTTTACCACAGCCAACATTGAGGAACGGCAGCAAAGAAAGTGTTTATTTTCAGCAAGACTTCCATCATGCCACTATATTGTTGTGCACCTGGATGTAGTAACCATCAACAAACAAGGCAAGGGTTATCATTTTATCGGATCCCGGTAGATGCTGACCGACGGAGAAGATGGATAGCGGCATACCAACGCTTGTGTAGTGACCACTTTGTTGGAGGTAAGACGAATAAAATTAGCCAGAAAAGGCATTACATTGCTGTTAACATTCCATTCTAGTTTACTGTAATTATGATCTGGCAGCTATTTACACCGGATCCAGTGTAAATAGCTGCCGGAGCCAACGTCCGAGGTTCCGGAGCGCGCGCGCTCGCTCGCGGCCGGCCGGAGCCAGCGCGCTTGCTCGCGGCCGGCCGGAGCCTGCGCGCTCGCGGCCGGCCGGCCGGACCCTGCGCGCTCGCTCGCGGCCGGCCGGAGCCAGCGCGCTCGCGGCCGGCCGGAGCCTGCGCGCTCGCTCGCGGCCGGCCGGAGCCTGCGCGCTCGCTCGCGGCCGGCCGGAGCCAGCGCGCTCGCTCCGGAACCTTGGACTTTGGCTCCGGTAGCTATTTACACTGGATCCGGTGTAAATAGCTGCCAGATCATAATTACATAAACTAGTAAATACAGTTTTCTGCATCTCGCTCCTTTTTCTTTTATGTTTGTCGCCTTCCTCGCATTCAAACCGATTCGAGCCGAAGTCCACTACATGTCCAAAATGGCGGTCGCGTTTACGAAGGTCACGTGACTGAAAAGGGTCTATAGGGATGTTAACCGATGACCGTTTGACCGGTGGTTGACCAATCAACGTCAACCGGTTAATTTTTTTTTGGTTGTTGGTTAAAAAAAAAAAAAAATCGTTTTGAAGCTGCCGATTTTGGAGCGGAGAACCTGGAATTCTGTGTTTGTAAACGCTTGGGGCATGCCATGCGGTGTAAGGACGACAGCTGACGAATCAGAAACACCCATTCAGTCATGTCCCGCCCTCCCACCCCAGTTAAAGACAGCTAACAAATCAGAAACACCCATTCAGTCATGTCCCGCCCTCCCGCCCCAGTTAAAGACAGCTAACAAATCAGAAACACCCATTCAGTCATGTCCCGCCCCAGTTGAACACAGCTGCCACTCGGCGAAAGAAAAGTGTAGACACAGGCTTTTTAGCTTACAAATTACTATTCTGGTTTTTTTTTAATTATTATTAGAAGGCACATCGAGTTTAGTCCTGTCAAAATACTCTTCAAAACACTCTCATCAAGATCACCGCTAAGATGTTATCGGGTTGACCGTTGATGAACTATATTAGAGATGTTAAATGCGATTTATTTGGATACTATTCAAGAGGTCGATATTTCGTGTTGATTCGTAGTGATTTTTGTTAGCGTCTGCCGTTAGTGTTTAGAACTAGCTCGCGCATAACTGGGACAGTGTCGTCTTAAAGGGGCAGTGTCATTAAATTAAAGGGATGGTTCAAACACCATTAAAAGCATAGAAACTTGTACTAAGTGGATTCTAATAAGTGTATTTATTAATGACTGTGCCTTATTTATGTGTTTATTGCTATTTATTCATAAATATTTCTTATTTATTTCACTAGGATTATTTATAGTCCTATTTGAACTGGGGGTTACATCGTGCATTCTGAAAGTATGTTTCGGTCTAGCCAACAATGCATGTTATTGCAGATCATATCTCTCCACACAAACTAAAGGCGCAGATGCCGACTTTTTCACGGCTGAATCGCGCAGATCCGATTGCTTTCCTTTGAGCATACAGAAGGAGGAGTTAGACAGGGAGCAAAAAAAAGCAAGGCTGGAGCATGTGAAAAATCAAGAGGAGTTGGCTAAAAAGACGGAGAGGACCAACAAGCTTTTAGCTCTTGCTAAAAAGCTCAAAATAAAGAAGAAATAAATTTTCTGCACCATGAAACTGAAATAGCTGTATATATTGTAAATAGACACTTTATAGAACCAAAGGAAAAATGTATTCATAAATCATATAAACCATTATTTAATATAGCAGTGAATGTGTTAGGCGGCACGGTGGTGTAGTGGTTAGCGCTGTCGCCCCACAGCAAGAAGGTCCGGGTTCGAGCCCCGTGGCCGGCGAGGGCCTTTCTGTGCGGCGTTTGCATGTTCTCCCCGTGTCTGCGTGGGTTTCCTCCGGGTGCTTCGGTTTCCCCCACAGTCCAAAGACATGCAGGTTAGGTTAACTGGTGACTCTAAATTGACCGTAGGTGTGAATGGTTGTCTGTGTCTGTGTGTCAGCCCTGTGATGACCTGGCGACTTGTCCAGGGTGTACCCCGCCTTTCGCCCGTAGTCAGCTGGGATAGGCTCCAGCTTGCCTGCGACCCTGTAGAACAGGATAAAGCGGCTAGAGATAATGAGATGAGATGAGATGAGTGAATGTGTTACCTTGGTTTGGATTTAGAGCAGCAAATTTGAAGTATCATGTTGGTGCTCACCTGGAATGTATATGCAAAATTTATCACAAAAGGCCTATGTCAGTATTTACATAGGTGTAGTTGATCTTTATCAAATGAAAGTTTAAGTAATGTATGTACTTGAAAGAGAGTTGTACTTTTGTATAAGTGTCAATTTTGTAAGCAAACAGGGTATGGTATTTCAACAACATTTGTAAAATTTTGATGATAAAATAAATGGTTTTTAGGGTAAAAAATCTCTAAAATCCATGAGCTCCCGGGGGCTTTGCCCCTGGACCCCACTGGGGGCCTGCGGCCCCCAGACCCCCGGCTAATTTTTCAGATTTTTTCATCACAAGCCACTCTCATCCCTGTTTTTTTTTTTGGGGGGGGGGTCATACAAACTTTGTTATAGATTTCTATTTTATGATTTCTACATTGGGGCGGCACGGTGGTGTAGTGGTTAGCGCTGTCGCCTCACAGCAAGAAGGTCTGGGTTCGAGCCCCGTGGCCGGCGAGGGCCTTTCTGTGTGGAGTTTGCATGTTCTCCCCGTGTCCACGTGGGTTTCCTCCGGGTGCTCCGGTTTCCCCCACAGTCCAAAGACATGCAGGTTAGGTTAACTGGTGACTCTAAATTGACCGTAGGTGTGAATGTGAGTGTGAATGGTTGTCTGTGTCTATGTGTCAGCCCTGCGATGACCTGGCGACTTGTCCAGGGTGTACCCCGCCTTTCGCCCGTAGTCAGCTGGGATAGGCTCCAGCTTGCCTGCGACCCTGTAGAAGGATAAAGCGGCTAGAGATAATGAGATGAGATGAGATGAGATTTCTACATTATCGAGTCGGTACAAAAACATTTTAGAGTCCAAACGTTTGTTTCCCAGCACAAAATTAAATGCTACAGGGGAAAAAAAAAGTTTGTATCTGAGCAGCATGTTACATAAAAGAGCACTTTTCAGATTAAAAAAGAAAACATAATGAAGGCTGCTGGGTTTTGGGGCAAAATGAAGACGCGAGTGTGACAGTCAAAGTGTCCAGAAGAACTGTGGCTGGGTCTGTAAGATGCTCAGTAAAACCTACAGCTCATTTCCTTATCAAACTGCACTCATTGGACCTGAGACTACTATTTTTTTTAAAGCAAAGGGTCGTCTCACACCAAATATTGACTTTGTTTCATTATTATGGCTTACTGATTACTGTTTATAGCATTTTTTTAACATTGAAACATTTCATTTCATTATTTTTAAGCTATTTTTGGTCGACAGCATTTCTTTACATGTGCCAAAGACTTTTGCACACAACTGTATATGTATCCATCAAAAGAGTCACCTTTTTGTCACCGAATATAATGACAGATTAGCCTGTAGACGTCTGAATGTGGAATAATTTGCACCTGGAAGCCCCACCCCTTCCCCCAGTCCAGTACACCCATTTCATAACAAACGGAGAATGTTTTGAGTTTTTGACTGAACAGAAAGCTCAGTTTTGTTTGTCTTCTTTGTTCTCACATATTTGAGTAGGCATATTCTCGTATTGTTTTTAGGATGTCAATTTTGGCAGTGAAAATGTCCTGTGGATCCGTGGGCACAGAGAAGACTTCTCTTGATATCCAAGTCAAACTCATAAAAGGGTATGTAATAAGCCTACTGATTATATCACTCTCTTTTTAGTAAAGCTGTGTGTAAATCTTGGGCATAAGCCCGACTAAAATAAGCCAAACTAAAAATTTCCGCAAAATCTACAAAGGTTTTAGAAAGGCTGATTTTCACGTGTGCACGTTGATAATTTATGCATGATTACCATTTACTATGTGCATGCATAGCACGGGTGATTTGGATATAGTGACGCCCCACAAAACTCCATAAAAGGCAGAGCTCCCAGAGTGAAAAGGGCAAAATGACGACTAAACGGCCAAAAAAGAAGAGGCGGAAATAAAAGTGCTCATGTTTACAAAAATAAAAATCTTATTTAGCAGCATAACCAGCAGCTGAAAAGGCCAAAATATGAAGGGAATTCAGGACACTATGCTCAGAGCAGAGGAGGATTTTGCAGCAACTCTAAGAGACATGAGTTCAAGTTTAAAGCAAATGTGCCAATCAGTGCGGAATGTGAAAAGCCGAAAATAAAACTCGCTACGTAAATTAAACAGATGGCTGAATTTCTCCTGTTTATGCCAGAAACCTTTGCTTTACACACACATGATGAATTCCTGACGTGTGGTCCAGAGATGTCCACAAGCGCCAGCGACCGGTGGTTTTCTCTGGCTACACAGACGGCCTGCGCCGGCTACTTGAGCCCAGAAAAAAAAACAAAAGACAACTTGCCTTTCAATGTTCAGGCAATTTATATAATCTCTGCTGCCTATAATTTGCTGCAAATCCAATTATTTCACCACGAAATTGTCTTCGATTCGGGTCTAGCATGACTGGAAGCGACGCCATGTTTGTTGACCGATTCTCGTGCTCCGATTCGCTGAACCGGACCACGTGACCATGCCGTAGCGTATGTAGTTATGTTACAGAGCCAGGCAGCGTACTACAGAGGGAAACTGAGAAAGCCAAGCACACACACATTTGGAGGGAAATTTCATACATATTTTGCAAGTATTTTACAAGGAAATGGTTTGTAATTTATTCTCTGAGAATGCATCAGAAGCCACCAGAAGGCATGTAAATTTCGCATGCAAATTCCAGAGCCACCTACTGCTTTTTCTTTTTTTTTCTTTTTTTAGCCGGCTACTTCAGATTTTCTGGAGAACCCTGATGGTCATTGCGTCAGGTTAGAGATGGAGGAGGAGTGCACACTGATGTTTTTGGCAACACATCAGATGATGGCACACAGCACACTAGCGAGGATACGGCTCGTTGTAGGTTGAGACATACCAGATCAGTGACTTATCACTCTTTGAAATATAGCAGTAGTAAGAAATCCAAGTATGGATGTGCTCAGGAATGGCACAGTATCTATTTGTTGGCTCATTTAGTTCTAAAGTGTTACACAACATTAAAAGAAGATGCCATGATAAATGAAAAAAATTCAAACAGTCTAAATATGTATTCCCTCTTCAGTTCTGCACATGCTAAACTGATGGCGATATACAGGCGAGCTAAAAGTTGTAGTCACACAGCAGGCGAACACTTGACTGTCACGCCTTCGCACTCTCGAGTTGGCCATGCTCGCTCACAGGACCCAGTCGTTATGGGAAACACCTGATGCTGATTTGAGCCCAATCAGCACGCGCATATAAGGACACAGAGGCTTTGCAAAGTATTATCATTATCACCATCATGTTTGTTTCAAGCTGTCACAGCACAGTGGCGTAGTGGTTAGCACTGTCACCTCACAGCAAGAAAGTTCTGGGTTCGAGCCCAGCGGCTGGTGGGGGCTTTTCTGTGTGGAGTTTGCATGTTCTTCCTGGGTCTGCGTGGGTTTCCTCCGGGTGCTCCGGCCTGGTAGCCTGGCTTTCCTCTCTTCATTATTATTTTTAATATTTCTTTAATGTTATTAATATGAAAGAATATGAAAATATGTATTTTGTGCGCTTAATTGAAATAAATAAACTATTTAAACTTGACAGTGGAATCATGCTATATTAAAACGCAGTAGCTCCTTTTTCAGATTATGGTTTGATCCATTGAAGTTTACGTTGGTTTGTCTTGTGCATAAATGTACACACACTCAGAAGCACAAGTAGGATATGAGTGTTTTTTTCTGAATTTATAGGATTGTCCTGAATATCAGTTCCTTTTTCTTGTGTAAATGCTCTTATGAATGATTTACGAATAAATCCGTTCATATCCAGCTTGATGAGGCCCATTGTTGTACTGTACGTATTCTTGTACTTTTTTTTTAAATGGTTAATAAAGTCTTTCATGTCTCCATTTTTTTTTTGTTCATTGTTCGTAAAACTTCAGCAAATATTAACTGTCATAGTGTTTCTGCTACATCACCCACTGCTAGTCTCAACTTATGCACTGTATTTACTATATTGTTATAGCGATTACTTTGCTTTATTGTCAGTAACCATGATTTATAATTAATTAAGGTCTGAAATACAGCACTAATGTTTTGAAATGAATAGAAATGACAAATTAGTATACGGTAGCTCAGGTAAACGTAACAGCCAACAGATTTGATAACCAAATCTGTTTATTTTAAATTTGCTCTTGATTTGCCTCTGTGGTGTAGCATCTTTTTTCACTTGGTTTTTCCATCATTTAGAAAAATCCAAACTGTGAAGCAGGCTTTAATCAGAGTTTCTCAACGTGAACACAGTACTGTGCTGAGAATAATGCAGATGATGTCGTGACTCATTGCTGCTCTGAATAATACACTATGTGTGTTACACTGTTTGTTAAAGTGCATTCTTTACACCACAGGATGTATGAAATGGACGTAGATGATGCTGCCCATGTCGATTGGGACTACCTGACAGCACTGATTGGGTAAACACAGTCTCTGGATGCTCATTGATATCTCTAGTTATTCTATCTGCAGTCACTGGATATGAGTAATTGCAAACTCTGATTGATTGGTTACTCTACTACTAGGCTATCAGCTCATATACTGTGAGTAGAGAAAAACAAAATGGCAGAGCATGTTGCTGAACCAACCAAAGAGGACGAAATAAAAACTCTCCTCGAAAACAAAACCCCCAAAAAATACAAAACAAAACATGGAATAAAAGTATTTGATTGTAAGAACATATCTTTTTTTATTTTTCAAGAATTATTATAGCATTTTTCACAAATTGCTCCTGTCATTTCGCTGGTTTGTTTACATTCTAAGCGGAAATGATTTTGTCGGACGTTTTGTATAAAGTTTTTATTTGTCGAATTTGCTAAAAATAAAAATGCTCGGTTTCTCAAAATCCAGTAAATGTAGATGGAACAAAACAGTTTTTCCACTCAATCTCGTCGTACATGGCTTATAGCCGACTTGGTGCTACACACCTCGTCAGCTACCAGCTCGATTTCATGGAATAACTGTTAAGTATACCATTGGTGTCATAAATGACACTATTATACATAAGTGACATCTTTATCCAACAGTGATTTTGTATTGTATGTCAGATTTATTAGTTTACATGAAGAGTGGAAAGATTTGCATACCCTTAAGACAAAAGGCAGGAGGCAAATTTAATTAGGTGTCTGGTTACGCATAAGCTTTCGTATAGCTCTCTGCAAACCATGGCTTTTGCTGGAGGATGCAACTGAGTAAATGTCTGAACTTTATCTGGGGTTAATCAGTCATTTTAATTGATGGCAAAGAAACCGAATGCTGTAATTAAATCAAAAAGTGCTTCAACAAAGTATAAGGGCGTGCACACTTATGCAACCAGCTTATTGTACGTTTTTTCCCCCTTAACAGATGATGGTTTTTCAATTGAATTGTACAGGTTATAGGTCACATTAAAGGTGGGAAAAGTTTTGAAATTATTTATTGTGGTCTCATTTTTTTACATCAGAAAAACCCATCATTTTAACAGTGTGTGTACACTTTATATCCACTGTAAGTGTTGAGGTCTTCATAAAATTCTTGTGGCGGGGGATAGCGATGATTGTTGTCTTATTACATTTGCATGCTGTTTTTGAAGTTTGAAATTTTTTTAATACGATTTTTAAAAAATAACGTGTGTTTATACTAAAACAATTATCTACCTCAGGCTCAGTGAATAATAACCTCGCCTTTGGCAAATTATTAAATAACAGAAAAAGGATTACATTTTCCATTTAATTTTTCTTCTATTGTTTCTGCTTTGAGCCCTATTTATTATGCACTGCATTTATTTATGCTTGATGTCCAATTTATGTTCCTAAAATTATATTTTTTAGATCGAGAGCCTTTTCCTGTTTTCACCCAGAAAATATAGGGGATGGAATTTTTTTTTGCATGCATTTGCCACTCTGTATCTTCCTAAATATCCAACATGTATAGGGATTTAGGAAATTATTTGTAGTCCAGCTTCTTGAGAGGTTTTCCATTTAAGTGTGAAGTCTTAAACAGTGCTTGTCCCCCCCCCGTGTGTAATCTTAACTGCTGGTCTACTTTCTCAATAGGAACATACCTCCAACATACCTGCAAAGAAAATGGCACAGACTGAAAGTGGGCCATGTGCCTGAATGGCACACAAAGTGTTTTGCAGGTAAGGTGCGGTTTTTTTTTTTTTGTCATTAGGTTTGGATTATATTGGATGTTTCACAGTGCGATTTTGTTTTGCCGACCAGTGTTGTATTTGGTTATGATGGGGTAGGACCCAGGACCTTCTATTATGTTGAGTTTTTTTTTTTTTAAATCTTCTGCAGAGAAGATACATGCCAAGACGCTTACAGATCTTGTTTATTGAAATTTCACCAGATATCACTGACTTTCTGTACGAGAAAGTTTTACCACACCTTCAGGAGAAGCTGCTGGCCCACACGGACTTGGAGGAGTCTCAGATTCAAGAAAATGAGGAGAGCTATCTTCTCTCAGACATCTTTCAGGACATTAATGAGGATGAAGATGAGGAGGACGACAATTTAAATAAACTAAAGACTGAAACCCTTGTTTAGTTTAATGTGGGTGCTCAGTGTTTTTTTTAACTGAGTAAGATTCTACAGATGACCATTTTTTGTATGACAAACTTTTTTGTTCACGCTTGAATATTTATTCCAGAGTTATCTGGTCTTTGTAGGTATATATTTTGGTAAAGATTTTAAGTGTGGAATTTGTGGGTCAGCAGTTCATTTAACTGTTGCAGCACATTCCTTTGGAAATACTTTGTCTCAACAGGTTTAACACAATCAGTTTGAACGGTAATAATTAGAGCAGTACTGACTATAATTCAGAATATTAAATATTTTCACTCCTGCTTACAAAAAAAAAAAAAAAAAAAGTGTTTTGACCATAATACTATGACCAACCATAAGCTTGCACAATGTTGTCTTGTGCTATTAAGCTTTAATTTTGAAATATTAATACTTTGAGTTGATAATTTCACCCTAAATTTATTTTGGGCAAGGGTCAGGTCCCCCATGGTAAAGGATAAATGCACCCACTTGGTGCAGTTTTAAAAAAATAAAACCACACACCAACCCCTGCTACTAGCTGTGGATTTATTCATTTAGAATGAGACTTCTAATACAATCTGCCACATTAAACAGTTGTAGATTCAGTACTGCAAAGCAGCCAAAGCCCGTTCCAGTGGATCCAAGCTCCAGTAATCATAATCCCATCCTAGGAACCACCCTGTGAATGTGGGAGGCTCAAAGCCCTGCATTATCTTCACAATAGGAGTCCTCTTGTCCCTCATGGCAGGATGGGTTTCGATGTACCTGACAGCTGAGGAACAAGTGGAGAAAGTGTCAATCGTGATAATACATGCAGTAGGTACATAAAAGCAAAATGTCAGGCATTTCACTCTGCCAGCCATGAAACTAAATGTCCATCCATAGAGATCTTGCAGTCACGTGACTGGAAAGTACACAGCCGCCATCTTGTCGGTAAAAAACACTGCTGAATACTGCTGCACTCGTGTACAAGATGGATAAATTTCAACCGACAGACTACACGGCTCATTTTTCTAATGAACAGATAACTAGAGGTCTAAAATAAACGACCTACAGATTAGTGACCCTTATGGCTTACCGGACATAGTTTTCACGACTGTGTCAGTGGATATGGAACTGCCAGAGGTGGAATACCCAGATGTGTATAATTACCTCTAACTTTCCCCTCGCTGTTCAGTGGTGAAGCACTGCGTGCTTATAAGTCTCTGCACAGTTATCTTTACAGAAATTCAGGATTTGTCAGCCGCCCTCAGATGTGGCATCTTGTAAACAAGAAAATAATCCTCATTGGACGGGTAAGTCACTTAAGTATTACTAGCGCTGATACTAGATATAGCAGTATCTAGTATAGCACTGACCAGCTGATTATAGAATAGAATAAGGCAATTCCAGCTGTAATTCCAAATCGTCCGTCTTGTTTACCATGGCTCTGGCGTTGGAGAGATAGAGGCTTGGCAGTGGAGGTTTGAGTGGCTGTTTTCTGAGCTTAGTCAACAGGCCAGCTCTGCAGCCTCGCTTTTGCTTCCTCTCCCGACGACGCCTCCTTCGCCTGCCAGACCCGATAATCCACGGAGACCCTGCTGGTCTCGCCATCTCGTCCGGAATGTTGTGCATGCGATGGAAATCGCTACAAACCATTTTCTGCTGGAAACCAATGTCCAGCAAGTCCATACAGTTGTAGTGGATATTGAAGTCCGGTACAGACGAACACGCAAAAACACACAAAAAAACGTGCACAGGTAGGGAGAGCTTGTAGCCGCAGCCGTTGTAGAATTGTATACAGTAGGGTTTTCCAGAAGAAAAAGGTAGAAGCAGAACCAGAAGGCAGCGGAAATATGGCGTTTGACCGACAAGATGGCGTCTGTTACAATCTGGATCAGCTGTGACGTCACATGCAAGCTCTCTATACTGCTCATCTGTCAGGGTCATGGGGGGGGGGGGGACTAAAGCCAATTCCAGCTGACTTTGAGCAAGACAGGTGACCTAATCCACTTGTCTTTGGACTGGAGGAAACCCATGCAGGCACAGGGAGAACCTGGAACCTCCAAAGAAAGGCCACACAGTTCAAACACCGAACCTCCTTGCTGTGAGGCAACAATGCTAACCACTGCACCACCCTGCTGCCCTGAACCCAAATAGCTTAGAAGTCATTTCCCTGCACTTACTAGCACCTGCATTTGTTTTGTAAAAAGTACCAAAAGTAGTTCTCTCACACACACACAAAAAAAAAAAAAAAAAAAAAAACCACAGAAGGTAGAACAGTTTGTTGCATGACTTTATAAACTACATAAGACGTACCCGATGCTACAGCCTCAGTTTTTTCTTCATCCCTGGCCTCTTTTCCAATCCAAACAAAGACCTTGGAAGCAAATAGAAGAATCACTACATTGTTTATAGCTGTACACACAACCTGGGTTTGCTTATGGTGCTGCTCAAGCTTTTACCTCATCCCAAATGTCCAGGATCATGACATCATCAGGAGCCAGATCCTCTTGAGTCATCTCTCCTGGTACTTCCTCAATCTAATAGGAAAAGCCTTTTTTAAATTGACAGGTGATGTATGGAGTGATGGATGTGTACCACTATGGCCATTTCACCTCAGAGAGGGGGAAAAGAAAAACCCTTACACGGAACTGCCCTGTTTTGTTAGAGCAAGCAAACAAACGAGGAGGATGAGCATCCATTTTGCTCTTTAGTCTTTCAGATGTGTGATATTCCGTTTTCCCTCCAAGAGCTTCCCAGAAGTTATCTTCAAAAATAAGCAATAGGTGTAAAAATGGTCATTTTACAGTAACTGCATAAACACTTCAGCTCCGACAGCTGCCATACCTCCTTCTTCACCTTCGCTCACTTCAGAAACCTGCACTCCTAAAATCTCATTGAGCTGTTTAGCACCATGCTTCTCAACATCACTGGCACCTTGACCCACCCACAGCACTGAGTCTGGTGGGTTCACCAAAACGAACACATCGTTGGAATTTAGGTTGGAAGCCACTGGATCAACCTTAATTGGGACAAAAGGAGGCGAGTTTGTTCCAATTGCAAAATTTGTCCACTTTTTCAATCCATTTGATCAACTCACCTCAACTGACCACGTGTTCCCAGCAGCGTTAGACCTAACTTGAAAGAGGCGGATTGTTGATGCTTTTGACTGACCACCTTCTCTGGAAGTCCCACCTTTGTAAACCACCATTGGTTGGGCTCCAAAAAGACTCATGAGGTGGACAGGCTCCTTACCTTGAATCACTCGGACCTAAGGCAAGATGAGGACTACATTAGTGAAATCCATTTTTCTTCAAGCCTTTTAATAAACTTGAGTCAGTTACAGATGGGTGGGTGTTAAACTGCTTGATGTTTTGAGTATGCTCATAGTTTTCCATTGAGCACCTTCCTGCAGGTTACACACCGTCAGAAATAGGGGTACAGCAGGAGTCCATTTCTGTCCCCCAAGGTACACGTCTGTGTGCCCTAGGGCTCATTTTTGGACCTCAAGAACTGTGTACCTTTTTGGCCCCAAAAAGGTACATGTTCCCAAGCAGTAAAGAGTACTGCCCCAGTGACAAGCTGTTGTACCCCTAAAGGTACAATAAAATATACCTGCCAGCGAATACTGGCACACTTACAGAAATGTTGATTGTGTGCCATCCTAAAAAAATTAAGGAAATCAAATGTACTTTGGAGTAAAAGCACAAGCTTCCCAGCATGTACCACTAGGTTAGCTTGTGTGAGAGGAACTGTGTGAACTGGTCAAAAAGGGAAAAAAAAAAAAAAATTGCAGAAACCTGTACCCAAGTACTAATCCATGACATTAATAAACCTAGCCAAGTCTTAAACCAAGCTTCTAAACGCAGGTGCAAATCCATAAAAACAGTAAGTAGCCAGTCACCTGCACTGCTCCTCCACCCAGTTCCTCATCCAGCTGAGTGGCCAAGATGGAGGAAGCTCCTTTCTCACCTTGGCTAGAATCCTCACCCTGCCTGCATGCAAACAAAAGACAACCCTACTAGCAACAACTGAAATCATCCAATTTGTACAACAGATACCAATAATGGTGTAAGTGATGGAGTTGTGATCTTGTTGGATATGGTTACTTGTAACATGAACAGAAAGCATCTGACCTACGCTCAGGCAGCCATTCAAAATGAAATCACTACAAGGACTTTGTTGGTTGTCCATTTCTCACCAGATGTAGATAACCTGTCCTTGGCGGTCCCCATGCTGGTAGTTGTACAAGATGATGTAGCTGTCTCCTCCATAGAACTGGCCATAGGTTGAGGGATCAACAGCCACCTTGTCTGATCCTTCAATACGCCAAATCTTCATACAAAAAGAAGCCAAACTGAATTGCATTGGTAAAGGTCTTCTAAAAAGCTAATTGCAGCAGTTGTACATTACATATATTCACTGGCCACTCTAACAGAACCCCTGCTCATTCATGCAGTTATCTAAAGATCAGCCAATTGTGGCAGCAGCAAAATGCATTTATAAAAAAAAAAAAAAAAAAAACAGATAAAGGTCAAGAGCTTCAGTTATCATAGCCACCATTGGGGGTGGGGGGGGGGGGGGGGGGCACAGCATGGTTTTGTTCCATTAGAAGAAGCAGCCTTTGTCACATGCACACTCCAGTACAGTGAAATTCATCCTCTGCACTTAACCCATCTGAAGCAGTGAACACATGCACACACCCAGAGCAGTGGGCAGCCATACTACAGCACCCAGGGAGCTGTTAGGGGTTAGGTACCTTGCTCAAGGGCACTTCAGCCCAAGGCCACCCCACAGGCATTTAGCAGATGCTCTTATCCAGAGCGACATACAATTTACCCAGAACAGCCTCAGGAGCAGTTAGGTGCCTTGCTCAAAGGTACTTCAGCCATTCCTGCTGGTCCAGGGAACCAAACCAGCAAGATTTTAGCCCCAAAGCTGCTTCTCTAACCCATCAGGTAATGGATTTTAATCCTCAAATGCCTAGTTTCGATTACCCTAATACCCACTGGAGCCTCAGATTCCTGCATTTGGCTGTCAGGAGTGGCACCTATTCTGCTCTGGTCACCCAAGTCCATGCATTGTGCTGCTGACCAATTGGATAATTGCACGAATAAGCCAGGCATATAGTATTCCTAATCAAGCCGTCAGCAAGTGTAGAGGTCTAATGCCAAGATATCTTGTGGCATGTTCTATGCCTTTTGGTTGAACTAATAGCTAAATCTTACTTTCCTGTTATTTCATGTGTTTTTACCTTTTTCTCCCCATCCCCTTTGTCAATCATCCCATACTGAGCAGCCATAGCACTTGAGACATGGAGCGTAGCTGCATCAAAGGGTACTTCCTTAATCTTGGCAATCTTGTTCGATACATATCCCTTTCCCATTCCTTCAGTTTGGGCCACATCACACCAGGATTTGAAGAACTGTTTGAAAAGTGGGGTCTCTCCATTTTCAGGCAGGATCTGAACCTGGGTGTGTTTTGGGTACCCCATTCTCTGAATGAACTCTTCTGCAGCCTTCATCCCAGCACTCCTCTCCTCTGGGCTGGCATCTTTACCTGCAATTGGCTCATTCATACTTAATCAGGAAGGTATCTTTCCTAATGGGTTAAAAAGCAACAGAAGGTGCACACTACACAAGTGTTATATTCAACAACTTAAATATATGGGACTTTCCAAACCTTTCCAGACAAAGATCTTGCCATCACCACCATGGTCCAAGATAAAACAATCAGTCGACTCCAGGTCGTTCTGAGAGAACGGATTCTCCGCTGCAACCAACATGATAGACATCTCCCCACTGGCATCTGACACCTTAGTGTGGGATTATACATTTTTTCATTGTAATAAATTAAGTCAGTATCAAGTCAGATTAAGAAACCAGTTGAGTCTCACCTTGTATAACATGGCCATCTTTCTATTCGATGAGTCAGTCTCAAAGTCGTCACAGTGTGAATCAGGAAGCTCAGGCTTTGGTCCAAGAATCTTAATGCCATTATAGAAGAATTTTGTTTACAAAAATACTTTTGGGACATAGCATCAAAATTTTGGGGGCATGGTGTCAAAAAAATTAATCTGAAAAGTTAACATAGAACTAGATTTCATGTATTCAATCCAATTAATATCTTTATAGAAAATGCAGAAGATACTCTAGACAAAATCTACCTCCAGCATCTTTTCTGGCTCCAACCCCTCTTCACAGATGTACAATTTTGCTCTTCCAGCTCTCTCGTTATCACAGATTCCTTTAGAAACTTTGGTGGCTTTTAACCTTTCAAAGTGATTACTCTTTGTGCCACACCATTGGTAGATTTCCTGGTGTACATCATAAATAAAAAGGGCTAATTAATCCATACATTTCACCAACGTATAAAAGCTGACAATATAAACATTCAGTGAACATCTGTTCCCTTACATCACCAAGGTCCAGAATGAAACAGTCTCCCTGATTGAAGCTGTCCCAGCTCACAGGAACCTCAGTCGCCCTGACCATTCGTCTGCCTGTAACATGCAGGACTCTCTGTATTCCTGTGGCATTAGAGGCCACATGTCTCAACCCTGATGCCACACCACCTTGCTGAGGATTTAGAAGAACTAAATTCATTGGCAGGCCAAAACCAGGCCTCATTTATCACCATGTTCAAATGCATTATCCTGCTCACCATGTACTGAAGACCAGATTTGAAGTAACCTATAAATGCTTTAGATTCATGGCCCTGGACCTCTCGATACTGAACAGGCGTTCCTCCAAGATGGTCATCCATTTGGACAGCAAAAATGGCCGCTGCAGCACTTTCGTCTGTAGTGCAGGCATCGCCTGGAAGCATTACATTAGGTTCTTATCCAACTAGAACATCTTGAACAAAAGGGGTACATCAAATAACTTGTATTTTTTTAGGTCATGGGCTCACCTTGCCAAAAATGAAGATCATATTGTAGATTTCCTAAACGTTGCTTGATGGTATTGAGGACAATGTAGGTGTCTCCAGTATAGAAGCTCCCATAAAGATTCTCAGGGACTGCCACCAAGTCCATTTTCTCAATCCTCCATACCTGCAAACCAGGCTTCTGTCCTGCCTTGTTAAACTCAGCATGAGAAACCATGCTTCAAGAGGAAAAAATTGACTTTAGTCATAACCAAGAAACAATCTGTAGCCTAAAGGCATCGTATTTAACCCCCTTGCAATGTCAAAGGCATCTATTTTCATCAAATTCTACTCATCTTTTCCAAAACCCATATATGTTTTGTGTTATCCAAATGCCAATCACCCTTTGAGAAAAGCAAACATTTCTGGTTACTAATGCAATCAAGTTTAGCCAAAAAGAATAAATCAAGAAAACTCACTTAATGCAATTAATCCCTTGTTTTACATATAGCTATAACACTCTGATTAACTTACCTGTTGCTGAACTCAGATGTTTTCAGGAAGTTAGAGAAGCTATTCAGGATGAACTGAGAAGAAAAGGGACAGGAAGATCTCCTATCCAGCACAGGTGTGCTTTATCCCTCACAATCAAGGAAAAACCACACCCATTGTACTCGTTTTCCACAACCAGGTCCCTTCTTGTAACTCACCATGGCTTGCAAATAACTTTTCCTACTTTTGGATTTTTTTTTCTTCTTCACAATGTACCTGCAGAAACTTTATTTTACTGCTCACTTTTCTTTGTGCCACATAAATTTTGTCATTTTTGAAATCTGTAAGAAAAACAACAGATCCATAACAGGCCTAAATTGGGGTAATACTAGGGGGAAACATCTAAGGTTGTTATAACTGACATCTATTTGCATTTATAGGTATTCTGCACCCTACAGTCTCAACTGTTTATTTTATTTATTTATTTTAAGCTTGTTTTTCATCTGGGCCTGGTGGAACCATCAAGAAAGATGAAAAGTGGCCCAATGCAAAAGCATAGTTACACTGCAAAAGATAAATGCCAAAAATAAAAAAAAACAGGGACAGTTAGACAACAAGCAAGACATGGTTCATAGGTGGTCATGGTTAGCTGGAATACCTACACTGAGCCCTACTGGGGAAAAAAATAAAATAAAACAGCACCTGGATGGGTGTGCCGTTTGCCCACAGTTTAAGGGTCTGGACCCCATAAGCTAAGGTTCACAGGTCACCATGTCCCAGTCAGGTATGAACTACAATCAATACCATGACCACCAGACGAAACAGAAATGTGAACACACAAAAAAGATGTTTTAAAAACCCTGATCCAGGAGGTATGCATTTGCTGCTGACTTGAATATGTCCACATCTGGAGTGGTAGGGAATACAGTTGCTGGGAGTGAATTCCACAAACGGCTAATTTGAAGATGTGAGCAGGTATAAAGCCAAAAAATCTTTCTTTCTTTCTTTCTTTCTTTCTTTCTTTCTTTCTTTCTTTCTTTCTTTCTTTCTTTCCTTCTTTCTTATTAGGGGTCCAAACACATAAGATTAGCATTTTTCTATCTTCTTCTTTAAACTGAATTGTTCAGACCAAACTATACATTGAACAAAAGTCCCTGCAGCAGATGGTGAGGATGGCAGAGAGGATTATTGGGATTTCTCTCCCAACTCTATAAGAAGCACATCGTCTGCTGTGCCAACAGCATTGTGCAGAACAAGTCCCACCCATCACGTGCACCGTTCTCCCTCCTGCCATCTGGCACCCGAAGCATCCAAACTGTCACTGCCAGACACTGCAACAGCTTCTTCCTCCAGGCAGTCAGAGACCTCAACTCACTGTTACTCCCAAAGGACCGACAGAAATCAAACAGTTCAAACTGAAACTACGGTTTCTCATCCATTTGCACTACACTGCCCATTCACACACACGTGCATAACGCTCACATTGCACCTGTCTTGTCTTGTTGTAATACCCTGGTAAAACTTGAACTCTTCAAACTGAACTGCAGTTTATTGTATTTTTGTACTAAATGAACATTTGCACACAAATGCACAATGCCACTTTGCATCTGTCTTTGTCTTGTCATTTATGTTGTTTATTGTACTTCGATAGCTAGATGTCTACTTAGTTAGCTATAGATAGTTATTTATATACCTTATTTTGTAATATTCTATTTTCTCTGTAAATGCACCATTGGGAGCCTGAGGGAAACAGTATTTCAATCCACTGTATACTTGTAGATGGATGTATTGACAATAAAGCTCTCTTGAATCTTGAATACATAGAAGTAAAGAAAATTTTTCAGATGCATACAGTATTTATACAGCACATAAAAAGGGGTTATGGTACTATTGCAAGTTACATGAACAGCTGAAGCGTAAAGATCGGGTGTCAGCGCATGCAATCATTCAGCATAATGAGATTTATATGGTGATATATATTTGGATAAACCCCAGCAAGGATGAGATAGGCCTATTACATTGATTACATAGAGTACTGGTCTTAATGGCTTTTGGATTTAAGCAATGCTTTACTGTATCCAGATACGGTTTCATATACAGTAGGATGTGAAAACAGGAAAGCTAGACTTCTGTTTAGCAAACTTAGTGGAGTGTATATGGAGCTTTGCTCAAATTAAAATAAGATTGATGACATAGGCACTGGGGCGGCATGGTGGTGTAGTGGTTAGCACTGTCGCCTCACAGCAAGAAGGTTCGGGTTCGAGCCCCGTGGCCAGCGAGGGCCTTTCTGTGCGGAGTTTGCATGTTCTCCCCGTGTCCGCGTGGGTTTCCTCCGGGTGCTCCGGTTTCCTCCACAGTCCAAAGACATGCAGGTTAGGTTAACTGGTGACTCTAAATTGACCGTAGGTGTGAATGTGAGTGTGAATGGTTGTCTGTGTCTATGTGTCAGCCCTGTGATGACCTGGTGACTTGTCCAGGGTGTACCCCGCCTTTCGCCCGTAGTCAGCTGGGATAGGCTCCAGCTTGCCTGCGACCCTGTAGAACAGGATAAAGTGGCTAGAGATAATGAGATGAGATGAATGAATGAGACATAGGCACTGTTAGCAGAAAACTAGGTGGCACGGTGGTATAGTGGTTAGCACTGTCGCCTCACAGCAAGAAGGTTCTGGGTTTAAGCCCAGCAGCTGACGGGGACCTTTCTGTGTGGAGTTTGCATGTTCTCCCTGTGGGTTTTCCCCACAGTCCAAAGACATGCAGTCAGATGAACTGGCTACTCTAAATTGTCCATTGATCAAGCTTGGAGAGGGATGGGCTCTGCCAAGTTTAAATGCCCTAGACACACCAATGATGGACTGTTCAAATGTCATCAGTGGTGCCTGTATATCCCTTGCCAGTTATGGGAAGAAGAACAAGCAGAAAACTCAAAAACCAAACAATATAAACTCTTTTTTTTTAATCAAGCTGTTTACCGAATTTGCTGTTTCTAAAAAATATTAGCATCATTCCAAAAAAAAGGACTTAAAGCACAATCACAAAATAAAGGAGTTATGGTTTCATCTATATTGTTACAAAAGTTATAATACATAGGGCCAAATTAATCAATTCTGATTGGTCAATCAAGGAGGGCTTTTTTCCTTAACACGGGGTCGTATTTCTGAAATTCTATTGGCTAGATCGTTGCTTGGTTACGGTTACAAAAATTAGCAAATTTTGTCAACAAAATGGCTGACTCAGCAATGCCGAGTTTCGCTATATTTGACGAAGAAATGATAAACCAATTGAAAGCTGCAAGTGAAAATGAAAATACCAAAAAAAGTACGAATTTGTGGCTTTCTGTGTTTAAGAAATGGGCCGCAGAAAGACAAATAAATGGCTCTCTACTGTAGTGGCATATGAATGCTGTGAGTTAGATAAGGTGCTATCGCAGTTTTATGCAGAAGTGAGGAAAGAAAATGGGGAAAACTACGAACCAGACTCTTAAAGTAATGCAGGCAGCATTGGATCGGCATCTGAGACAAGAGAAATATCCGGGATCAATCCTGAAAGATGTTCCTTTTCAAGAATCACGAAAAGTCCTCGAGGGAAAAGCGAGAGATTTGCGAAAACAAGGAATGCTTTAGAAACTGATTCAAACATGCAAGATAGTCTTGCGCCCTGATTGGTTCAGAAAATGTCAATGACAAATATTGTGAACTTGAATGGCTTCCGAAGTATGAATTTGGCCCTATATATTATAAACAAGTAATCGTATGGTTCCTTGTAAAATTAAGGATCAATTTCACTCGTGATTTCAAAGTTTTGAAATTTTCAAAACTTTGAAATCACTCGGGGCGGCACGGTGGTGTAGTGGTTAGTGCTGTCTCCTCACAGCAAGATGGTCCGGGTTCGAGCCCCGTGGCCGGCGAGGGCCTTTCTGTGCGGAGTTTGCATGTTCTCCCCGTGTCCGCGTGGGTTTCCTCCGGGTGCTCTGGTTTCCCCCACAGTCCAAAGACATGCAGGTTAGGTTAACTGGTGACTCTAAATTGACCGTAGGTGTGAGTGTGAATGGTTGTCTGTGTCTATGTGTCAGCCCTGTGATGACCTGGCGATTTGTCCAGGGTGTACCCCGCCTTTCGCCCGTAGTCAGCTGGGATAGGCTCCAGCTTGCCTGCAACCCTGTAGAACAGGATAAAACCGCTAGAGATAATGAGATGAGGTGAAATTAATCCTTAATTTTACTCGGCCCCATACGATTACCTATACGAACAAAGAAGGTCAATATTTAATTTATGTTTAATGTTAGACTGTTTAACTTACACTTCATGCTAGAATTGACGTCTGTACAGTATTTTCAGGGACTTCCCAACCATGCACTTTGTCAGTTTATGCAGGAAACAAACTGTTCCAATAAAATGCTGTATCAGGTTTGTAAAAAACAGTACTACAGATAAATAACAGTTATTCCACGAGATCAAGTCGTACATACACGAGCTGATAGCCGATGAGGCGCGTAGCACTGAGTTGGCTATAAACCATGTACGATGAGATTGAGTAGAATAACTGTTTTATTATTTCCACATTCACTGGATTTTGAGAAACAGAGGGCGTTTATTTTTGAAAATTTGATAAATAAAAACTTTATACAAAACGTCTGACATGATCATTTCCACTGAGAATGTAAACAAATTGGCGAAATGACAGTAGCAATTTGTGAAAAATGTGATGATAATAAGTTTAAAAAATAAAAAAAAACATGTTCTTACCACCAAATACAGGGTTAGTCAAAATTATGTTAACACTTAAATGGTAGAAACCATTTATTCACAAAACATACATATGTGCAAGATGATTTACAGGACGGCCTCAACCTGTTCGCCATCGTGTTCAACACACAAAAACCAGCGAGCAACAGTACCATTTAACCTGTCACCCATGGCGTACGTCTATCTCATCTCATCTCATTATCTCTAGCCGCTTTATCCTGTTCTACAGGGTCGCAGGCAAGCTGGAGCCTATCCCAGCTGACTACGGGCGAAAGGCGGGGTACACCCTGGACAAGTCGCCAGGTCATCACAGGGCTGACACATAGACACAGACAACCATTCACACTCACATTCACACCTACGGTCAATTTAGAGTCACCAGTTAACCTAACCTGCATGTCTTTGGACTGTGGGGGAAACCGGAGCACCCGGAGGAAACCCACGCGGACACGGGGAGAACATGCAAACTCTACACAGAAAGGCCCTCGCCGGCCCCGGGGCTCGAACCCAGGACCTTCTTGCTGTGAGGCGACAGCGCTAACCACTACACCACCGTGCCGCCTGCGTACGTCTATCTGCAGGAGAAAAATAATCCGTTAGTGTTAACATAATTTTGACTAACCCTGTACTTTTATTCCATATTTTGTTGTTCTTTTATTTATTTATTTATTTATTTATTTTATTTTTTTTTGGGGGGGGGGGGGGGGGGGGGGGTCGAGTAGAGTTTTTATTTCATCCTCAGTTGGTTCAGCAACACGCTCCGCTATTTTGTTTTTCTTTACTCACACAGTAAAGAGTAAACTGCTATTGTACGCAGATGACTCTGCCCTCTTGGTAGCTGGAAAGAATACTGTTGACATACAACAGCAGCTGTCTTCCAAACTTCAATCTGTCCATGAATGGCTTATTGATAACAAGCTTTCCCTCCATCTTGGAAAGACAGAATCCATACTCTTTGGCTCCAAACAGAGACTCCATAGTTCTGAGTCTATAGGTGTCACATGTGAAGGTCAAACCCTTGCCAGTAAAACCTGTGTTAAATATTTAGGAGTTGTTCTTGACCATTCACTATCAGGGAGCCAAATCGCTGACAGTCATTAGCAAATCCAGCGCTAAACTTAAATTCCTGTATAGACAGACCAGACAATTTGACATGGCTACCAAAAAGCTTTTAGAGTCAGCTCTAATACAGTGTCATTTTGACTATGCCAGTGCTTCTTGGTACTCTGGTCTTACCAAGAAAAAGCAAGATCGTCTGCAGACAACTCAGAACAAAATAGTTCGATATCTAGTCAGTGCCTCTTTTAGGACCCATATACTGTAGGTCATGTTGAGTTTGAGCAGGTCAAGATGTTGCCAGGGGCGGCACTGTTGCCTCACAGCAGGAAGGTCCTGGGTTCGATCCCAGCAGTCGGTGAGGGCCTTTCTGTGCGGAGTTTGCATGCTCTCCCCGTGTCCGCGTGGGTTTCCTCCAGGTGCTCCAGTTTCCCCCACAGTCCAAAGACATGCAGGTTAGGCTAACTGGTGGCTCTAAATTGACCGTAGGTGTGAATGTGAGTATGAATGGTTGTCTGTGTCTATGGCCAAGTTTACATTAGACCGTATCTGTCTCGTTTTCTTCGCGGATGCACTGTCCGTTTACATTAAAACGCCTGGAAACACCGGGGAAATGGGAATCCGCCAGGGTCCACGTATTCAATCCAAATCGTGTGTGATCCGGTGCTGTGTAAACATTGAGAATACACGGATACGCTGTGCTGAGCTCTAGCTGGCGTCGTCATTGGACAACGTCACTGTGACATCCACCTTCCTGATTCGCTGGCGTTGGTCATGTGACGCGACTGCTGAAAAACGGCGCGGACTTCCGCCTTGTATCACCTTTCATTAAAGAGTATAAAAGTATGAAAATACTGCAAATACTGATGCAAATACTGCCCATTGTGTAGTTATGATTGTCTTTAGGCTTGCCATCCTTCCACTTGCAAGTGGTAAGTGACGCGCATGCCCGACATGCACTGAGATCACACACACAGCGGCTCAGTCCCAAATCACTGCTCGTGCGCTATACTCGCGCGCTCTGTGAGCTGCGCAGGGCCGGAGTGCGCACCCTCCAGAGGGCACTCGCTGTTCAGGGCGGAGTGATTTGGAGCGCAGGATGCCTGCGGAGCCGAGCGTATCCATGTATTGGCGTTGCTATGTGCACGCGAATCGTGTATTGGCGTTGCTGTGTGCACACTAATCGTTTTAAAAACGTTAATCTGATGATCCGCTGATACGGTCTAATGTAAACCCCACCTATGTGTCAGCCCTGTGATGACCTGGCGACTTGTCCAGGGTGTACCCTGCCTCTTGCCCATAGTCAGCTGGGATAGGCTCCAGCCTGCGACCCTGTAGGACGGCATAAGCGGCTACAGATAATGGATGGATGGAAGATGTTGCCAGTGAGCCTACGAGTCAGACAGCTTAAATTACTTCACATGCACAACATTATTCATGGTAATGCTCCACAATATCTAACATCTGCCTTTATTCCAAATTCTTCCCGCCATAATACCCGTTCAGGCCCCCTCTCTCTGTTTATCTCTTCTGTTAGATCTTTTGGACAGTCCTCTTTCACATATACTGGTGCTTGCCTTTGGAATGGTTGGAATGGTCTTCCAAAGTGCTGTCAAACATCTAGTCCGAACCTTTTTTAGCTTTTAGAGGAAGAACTCAACCCTTTTATTATGCCATAATCTAAGTAGTCTTCTGTTATTATATTGTCTTTGTCCTGTTAATTTTGATGCAGGTATTTGTTTACTCAGATTTTGCACTAAGTACTTTTGTACAGTATGATCTTTTTATATTTATATTATTATCATATTTATTTATATTTATTTACACAAATCATGTTATTTGTTATCAATGTATACCACATTATCTGTAGCCGCTTATCCTGTTCTACAGGGTCGCAGGCAAGCTGGAGCCTATCCCAGCTGACTATTAACCTAATCTGCATGTCTTTGGGCTGTGGGGGAAACCGGAGGAAACCCACGCGGGCATGGGGAGAACACGCAAACGTCACAGAGAAGGGCCCTCACCGGCCACTGGGCTGTGACAGTGCTAACCACTACACCACCGTGCCGCCTATATATATATATATATATATATATATATATATATCACACACATCACATTATCTCTAGCCGCTTTATCCTTCGACAGGGTCGCAGGCAAGCTGGAGCCTATCCCAGCTGACTACGGGCGAAAGGCGGGGTACACCCTGGACAAGTCGCCAGGTCATCACAGGGCTGACACATAGACACAGACAACCATTCACACTCACATTCACACCTACGGTCAATTTAGAGTCACCAGTTAACCTAACCTGCATGTCTTTGGACTGCGGGGGAAAACGGAGCACCCGGAGGAAACCCACGCGGACACGGGGAGAACATGCAAACTCCGCACAGAGGGGCCCTCGCCGGCCCCGGGGCTCGAACCCAGGACCTTCTTGCTGTGAGGCGACAGCGCTAACCACTACACCACCGTGCCGCCCCATATATATATATATATATATATATATACATATATAAAATCCATCCGTTATCTGTAGCCGCTTATCCTGTTCTAGAGGGTCGCAGGCAAGCTGGAGCCTATCCCAGCTGACTATGGGCGAGAGGTGGGGTACACCCTGGACAAGTCGCCAGGTCATTGCAGGGCTGACACAGAGACACACAACCATTCACACTAACATTCACACCTACGGTCAATTTAGAGCCATCAGTTAACCTAATCTGCATGTCTTTGGGCTGTGTGGGAAACCGGAGCACCCGGAGGAAACCCACGCGGACACAGGGAGAACATGCAAACTCCACAGAGAAAGGCCCTCACCGGGCGCTGGGCTCGAACCCAGGACCTTCTTGCTGTGAGGCGACAGTGCTAACCATTACACCACCATGCCGCCTATCATATTTTTCTTTATTTTAATTTTACATTCTGTACTTTCCCTTCATTTTGTCACTTGATTTTATGGACCACAATGGAATCTTGTGTCATCCAATTGTTTGTATGTATTTACACTGAATTTACTCAATAAAATCAATCAATCAATCAATCAATCAATCAATCAATCAAATGAACTGATAGCTTAATCGTAGAGTAGCCAATCAGAGCGCGTGATTGCTCATATCCAGTGAATGTGTATAGAATGTTTCTTATACATTTATGATTTTTCACTGTACTAAAGAAAGGACCTGTATTCCCAGTTTAGTCTACTAGTCATTTTATTTGGGGCAAACTGAGAAATAACACCTCTGGTTGTACATTTCGGAGTAAAATAATGTGAGAATCACTGTTCCACATCATTTGGACACAACAGATGGCGAGAAAACAGAAACATTTACAGATATAATCAGCAGAGTCACTGTGGGAATCGAGCGCATCCCATGCTGAATTGAATCATTTCTTTTCACGTCATGTGTCGTGTTTAATACGGAGCGAATCAGGATTTAGTCCCTGCGCTGCCCGCTGTGTCCACGAGAGGGCGTTGAAGTTACTGTTTTGATCGACGTGTAGGAAGAAGGTGGACGCCATCGGCTGGTCCGCGAATCTGCTCAGGTTTACAGGAGCCGGCTTTGAATTCGTATTTTAGGTGAAGTTTTTTAGTTTGGTGGTGTTAAAATAACATTTCTGGTTAGAAAATGCTTTCTGAAATGCTCTTGGGGTGGTGTATTCGATACCAGTAGTTGTGTGTTTCGCTGTCGCTAGGCTAAGGAAGCTGAGCTAACAGCTAAGCTGTCGAAAAATATCCGAGTTAGTGACTTTTTTGTTTATATAATCTGATAAATAGGCCAGATGTTGTACTTTATTTGATATGAAACACAGGACTGTATTATGATTGACCTCACCCGAGTCTTGTCACGACAGTCTCCTGAACACTGAAGGAGAATTATCCGTTAGTACTGAGATGGATGCTAGGCTAATAGCTAGCTAGTTAGCTAACGGCTATTTATTTTCATCGTTGCACCGGCCTGCATAACTCTTAGCCGCTTAGCACGGTGACTTGTTTACGTGCATGACTAGTTCATAAAATTTATAATTGGGCAGCTTTTTACAAGACTTCTTGGGACGCATAACTCTTCTTTCAACGCATAACCGAGTACATAATTGTATTAATTTGATTAGCTGTTGATTAGCTTGCTTGCTAACTCGGTGTTAGCAGGTTAATGCCAAGACAATAGTTTGTCAGCTGACTAGCCTTCGGTGAAGCATCAGCAAGCCGGCTACTTTAACATCAGCTACCTTTTTTTAAATATTTATTTTTCTTCATATTACCATTTTTGCTTTTTTTTTTTTCCCTCACAGAACCAAAATGACGACTGCACCATATAACTATTCCTACATCTTCAAATATATCATTATTGGTAAGTGACTTCCTGTTAGGAAACATATTTTTCAGATTCTGTAATTTTCTTGCTTCCTGATGTTTTCTGACACTCCTGGTGTGTGTTTTATTGTTGCAGGGGATATGGGGGTTGGGAAGTCTTGTTTGCTCCACCAATTTACAGAAAAGAAATGTAAGTAATGCTCGGCATTGAATCACACTTAGATAGGCGATGAAATAAAAAATCTGGAAAAATCCAGAGTAGCTTAAATGCTGCTCTTTGGAAGTGTGCTGAAGGGATGAACACCGTTCTTTGAAAATATATTCACTCAGTTGGTTTTTTGATGGTGGTGAATGGTTGACGGTCGTGTGAGGGAGTTTTTCCTTGCCACTGTCACCGCAGGCTTGCTCATTGGGGATAATTTTTTTTTTTTTTTAATTTTCTCTAAAGCTGCTTTGTGACAATATTGTTAAAAGTGCAATACAATTAAACTTGACTTGAAAGTCTGCCGTCTCTCTGTCCTGGGTATGACATTAAACTGCATCCAGGTGGAGTGGGGAGGTCGTGCATGGGATCAGTGTACCCCAACCTGAAACCTATAAAAAGTGCACAGGTGGCCGTTACTACTCACTCTGTGACTGGCGAGTGCGGTTGGTGCCACAAAACCAAGCAGACTCTTGGGTTACTAGGGTTGGAACTTTTTGAAGACTCCAACGGCAGTTGCCTCATAACTGGCAGATGAGAGCAGCGCCAGGTGGGCTGGCGTGGTTTAAGGCGGACCTTGACTGTAATCAAGTTTTCCGGCAGCCCGCTGCAAGCACCCCAACCAGAACTAGCACATCTCCGTGGTGCTGCTGTAGAAGGCGAGTGCCCAAAGTGCATGGGTCTCAGGCGTGCAACCTGTGATCCACTGAGTGCTCCTAGCAAGATAGACATGTTTCATTGTAGGACGAAGGCAATCAGTCAGAAGAGCTTGACTAGGTATATATTATATCCTTCTCCCATCCAAAAAGGGTAATATGGCCCATGCACAGCTGCATGAAGATACCAAGTTTGTTTCAGTTCTGCACAAAAGGCTGGACAGTAATTGGAACAGATGTGTTAATTAACAACACAAAATATAATAATCACCATTCGTATGCAAGTAAAGATTGCCACAAAGTTATGCAACAGCCAGTGTGTTTGAGTGTGAGGAACACGCACAGGTTCTGACATGTCATATTGCCAAAAAGGGGAAATCTATAGAGGATATTGCATGGTTTCATGAGGATATGAAGTTTATCTTTGAGTGGGGAACATATTCACAAGTGTGCAAAGCGAAAGAGTGATATATTTTTCAATACAAGAAGATAAACTTCATATCTTCAGGCAATCGTGTAATGTTTATAACCGCAACCACAAAAAATGTGCAAGTTAATTAAAAAAAAACAAAAAACTTAATTTTGAGCTGGTTTGTCATTTTGACAACACGTGTCAAGTCAATGGGAAAACACTAGGAGTGACGTCATCAGCATGAAATGTCACTTGGATCCGTGATGTATTTCGTATGAGAAATGTGAGTTTTTCAACACGAGAAGATGAACTCTATCTTCAAGCTAATGTGTGGTGATTTTTTTTTTTTTTGTTATATAGATGCATTCACAAGCAAAATGTATCGAAATTTATCGAAACAATTCATTGATTTCCTCACGAGTGACCTATAGAGAGACACGTCACTGTTTTGGTTCTTCATGTCCAGATGCAGCTTGTGTTAAAGAGTGGGGATATTTCCCAGTAAAACTCTCATGTCCCATATATGTGAGTATTTACAGCAACTTTAAAATATTTGCATTCAAGTTTAATCATTAGAACACTTGTAGGTTAATGATTTTGATTGTAACAAAACATGCTCAATTCATATGAAACCGTTCAACAATATTTAAAAAAAAGCAAAAATACACAGCAGTGGATTGACTGCAACATGGAAATGTTTGCATTGTTTAATAGTACATAAAAATAACATTGCTATTATGATCATTTTGAACACTTGAGAGAACGCAACAAAATATACTTGAGATTTAGCACTACAACGATGTTTCAGCAAACTGTATCAAAGTCAAAGCTGTGGAACAGTGTGTATGGGGGTGGCGTGGAAACTTTGGCCAAACAGAAACAGATGTCGCTTTAAAAATTACCAGTATTACAAGAAGTCTAACATATAGCTAAC
This sequence comes from Neoarius graeffei, assembly GCF_027579695.1. Classification (NCBI taxonomy): domain Eukaryota; kingdom Metazoa; phylum Chordata; class Actinopteri; order Siluriformes; family Ariidae; genus Neoarius; species Neoarius graeffei. Next base: position 44,642,593 of record NC_083592.1, on the reverse strand, counting down.
ATTTCAATATACTGGAGTCTAATGATTAGGCCACAGTATATTTAAAGTTTGATATTTTTAAATGCATAAAAACTCACACAACCCCACTTCAATAAGTTTTATTTTAGATTTTGAAAAGAAGACTGCTCTTTTGGCATATTTTTCTGTTCTGTTGTTAAAATGCAGAGCTCCTACATAAAATCTGTGAAGATTGGCAGGTCTAAAATTATCATTTAAAGATTTATTTTTTGGTGTTTTCCATCTGTTCCTCCACGCAGTTCCTTCCACAGGTTTAAATACTGCTGCTTTAAGAACCCCTTGTAAACCCCCCCCCCCCCCCCCCCCAAGAAAATATACCCATTTTGTGATTTTTTTTTTTTTTTTTTCTTCCCCCCTGCAAAGAATACATGAACAGATTTGCCATTATTAGATTTGGTTTATATAAATGTGTGTTAAAGACAGGCGGCACGGTGGTGTAGTGGTTAGCGCTGTCGCCTCACAGCAAGAAGGTCCTGGGTTCGAGCCCCGGGGCCGGCGAGGGCCTTTCTGTGTGGAGTTTGCATGTTCTCCCTGTGTCCGCGTGGGTTTCCTCCGGGTGCTCCGGTTTCCCCCACAGTCCAAAGACATGCAGGTTAGGTTAACTGGTGACTCTAAATTGACCGTAGGTGTGAATGTGAGTGTGAATGGTTGTCTGTGTCTATGTGTCAGCCCTGTGATGACCTGGCGACTTGTCCAGGGTGTACCCCGCCTTTCGCCCGTAGTCAGCTGGGATAGGCTCCAGCTTGCCTGCGACCCTGTAGAAGGATAAAGCGGCTAGAGATAATGAGATGAGATGAGTGTTAAAGACAAATCTCTGTCCATCACATTGCCAATGTGTTGCAGATTAGACAAGATGTTTCCTTCAACTAGGAAAAGAACAGACAGTCCATTGTCTTGAAAATCTCTTATAATGGAAGTGTGAGGGCAGGTGCTGAGTTCAGCTACTAACCAGCCAGTGTTAAATAAAGTAACACTCTATATACAAATTCATAACCAACACTAAAAGCCTTAGAATACATCAAATATCAGAGTAGCTTTCCAATACTGAAGCAATACAGTGAATAGCAAATCCAGTTAAGGTTTTGTGGTACATATAAAAACAAACTCTTGCTTCTGAAAAAGTGGTCCCAACTTTTGGAGTCTTTTAACAGAAGAGGAAGGAGTCTCCAGTTGAAGAGTGTATGATGTGCTGTTTGTTCTTGTTTAAATCAGTCATGGCGGACTGCCCTCACACGATCGGGGTGGAGTTCGGCACACGGATAATCGAGGTGAGCGGGCAGAAGGTGAAGCTGCAGATTTGGGACACGGCGGGTCAGGAGCGATTCCGTGCAGTCACTCGCAGCTACTACAGAGGAGCCGCTGGTGCTCTCATGGTGTACGACATCACCAGGTAGAGTGGATTATTTTCTGTAAAGCTTTAAGGAGATATCTCATAATCCGAGACTGGAGGGTTAGAGGATTCAAAGTCTAAAATGAACCTGTCAGAATATTGTCATTGGATTTCACGTTTAATGTCATTGTGCTTAAAGTGGAACCCGGTGCATTTTTCTACAGGCGAAGTACATACAATCACCTGAGCAGCTGGCTGACTGACGCAAGGAATCTTACCAACCCGAATACAGTAAGATCCTGTGAAACATCAGAATTCTTACCTGTAGTAGTAATGTGCTCTTATGAGGTAATTTGGTTAAAAATAAGTCAACGTATTTCAAGTTTTAAAAAAGTTAAGAGAAGAAAAAATGAACCAGCTGGCTATTAATCAGATGTGACCGAGAGAAACGGTGAAGTCTGTCGTACTGACGAGATCGGTGTTCACCTCAGAGAAGTGTTATAAATGTTTTTAAATACACTCACTGGCCACTTTAATAGGAACTTGTTCTTGGCTGCAGGAGTGGAACCCAATGTGGTCTTCTGCTGTTGCATGCTGAGTTGCTTTTCTGCTCACCACGGTTGTAAAGAGTTGCTATGAGTTACTGTATCTTTCCTGGCAGGTTGAACCAATCTGGCTACTTTCCTCTGATCTCTCTTATCAACAAGGCATTTGTTTACACCCACAGGACCGTCCCTCACTCAACTTGGTGTGTTTTGTTTTTCGCTCCATTCTGTGTAAACTCTAGATGTGTGTGAAAACCCCAGGTGATCAGCAGTTTCTGAACTGCTCGCACCAGTCTATCTGGCTCAAAGCAACACCCATGCCACAGTGAAAGTCACACTTTTGGCGCTTTTCCACTACCCTTTTTCAGCTCACTTCAGCCCGACACGGCTCGCGTTTCAACTACCTCAGAGCGGCGCGACTCAGCTTGCTTCAGCCCTGCTCAGCCCCCAAAACTCGCACGGTTTTGGAGTAGGGCTGAAGCGAGCCAAACCGAGCCCAGTGGGGCTAGGGGCGTGAGGAGACACTCCCCTGTGCACTGATTGGTGAGGAGGAGTGTCGTCACATGCCCACACACGCCCCGCGAGCACGCTGGGATCTGTAAACACCGTAAACCCGGAAGAAGAAGAATTACGAGAATTTCTGAAGCCTTATGTGCCTCGCCTCATCTATACGCTCTTGCCAGTATCTGTTGGCGTTGTCGGTGACAACAAGCCACAGCGCCAAGACCAGCAACACTAACGACTCCATGTTTATTGTTTACTATCTGTGTCGTGTGACTACCGCTTAAAAGGTCACTGATGTCACTGTTTGCACCGCCTAACGACATCACGTGACGTCCACCCACTTTCGCTAACTCCACCCAATGTGTCCACCCACTTTCAGCCAGCACGGTTCAGCGCGGCTGTAGTCGAAATGCAACTCCAACAGCCCCACTCAGCCCAACTCAGCCGTGTTGGTAGTGGAAAAGCGGCATTTGAGATCACAATTTTTCCCATTCTAATGTTTGAAGTGAACATTAACTGAAGTTTTTGGTTTGTATCTGCATGATTTTATGCGTTGTGCTGCTGTCAAGGGATTGGCTGACTAGATAACTGCAGAAAACAGCAGGTGTATGAGTGTCGCTAATAAAGTGGCCAGTGAGTTTTTATATAATTATTGAAGTAGTCCTTGCCCAGCCTGATGTACCTTGCTATGAAAACTTTTTTTTTTCGCGGTCCGGTTTCCATCAAATCCTGCACTCTGATTGGCTGGCGAGCGGGTCCGTATCCTATGTTACGGACCTCTGGCGACTCGCTTGTTCGCAACAACATAGTAGCAATTTTTGTCAACATTTATTTTCGCATTTCTCAGGAGAATAGCATTAATTTTACAGCATGGATAGTGATAAAGACAGTCTTCACAGTGAAAGCAAGTTTTACTACCCTGAGGAAGAAGAAAAAAAAAAAAAACATTTTCAGGAGAAAGCTAAAACCTGTAACTGTTGCTAACGCCAAGCAAAAACATGGCTGAATCCTGAATGACTCAATTTTGTATAAATGGGGGACTACATAGGCGGCAAAATGTAGTGTCATTTCCCCCCTGACATGTAAGTGCACTTGTGTACTGAGGTGGAAGCAATTTGCATTACAGCTGTGAATGAGGATTCAAAATGGTGGCTCAGCTCAGTTTTCCCTTTTGGGCGCTCTTGTTTTCTGTTAGAATTTGGTAAAGATAAATATTATATTTACCAGCTTAAGGTCGGTCCGGATGGTGAAATACCGTGACCTCAGCCTTGAATACTGACCTCAGCCCAGAGGGCCACGGTCAGTACTTTTCAAGACCTTAGTCACAATATTTCACGATACGGACCTCCTGGCTAATAAATAAACAAATAATATACTAACTGGTTTTGTTTCAAGCCTGAAAAGTTTACACTGTACTCTTGCTTCCTAATATAATATATAAGGAGGCATTTTAAATAGCAGTTGCTTCTAGTCTTGGTTCCCTTTTTCCTTTTGTGTTTGTACTGAAGATCAACTGCAGACTGTCTTGCTTCTGATTTAACTCTGCATCTGGTCTTAAGAAAACATAACCTCAACCCACACATTTTTAAATCAATACACCAAGCTAATCTGCCCTGTATTCATACTGAATTGATTAGTTTAATGTGTATAAAATGAAAAATTTAATGCTGTAGACAAATCAGTTTTTGTGGAACTACCATTGATTTGCATGCATGCAAAATTACAATAACCAGGTTGATCCTGAGGATGTGTGTTTTGAACCAGTTTGATATTTGAGTATCTGTAAGTCAGTTGTCGGATGTTCAGTTAACTGCGTGGAAGGGCAAAAGGACTTTGCTTGACAGCAGGGTATCATAAAAAATTTTTTTTCACTGCAGTTAAACACTCCTCCAGTCACAAGCATACATTATAGATGTATAAACTTGCTTATGGTAGTTAATAAATTATTTTATTTCCACTTGTTCAAGCTAATATTCTTTGACTGGTATACATTTTTGAAACTTCCTTACATTAAGGTTTAATTTCAAGAATGCTAAAAAAAAAAAACAAGACTTTTAGCTACAGAGATGCACTGAAGGCACTGCAACAAAACTAAGACTGCAGAATGCCACATCAAACATGCATATAAACAGATGAAAAGTACATGGATGGTGCTATTGTTTAATTGGTAAATTGCTTTGGTATAAGGGGAATTTTGCCATGTGCTGTTATAGATAATTACTCCAAGAATGCTTATTTAAAATAAGATTGCTAAGCTCTGCACAATTCAGTATTTTTTTTTTGGGCGTGTATCAGCAAGTTATTTTGTGAAAGTATTTTCACAACGTCTTTTGGTATTAATTTGAGCCTGAGCAGTAAACCATTTATTGATATTTGCCCTGATTGTACAGTGTCTCTGAATATTAAATCCAGGAATAAGCATCACATTTTCTCCTTCTTGGCAAATAGTGATTTCAGTATCCCAACACTTGTATGTGACGCACGCCTTACTGTTCTACAGCTAAATATTCCATCATTGGTCTTAAACAGGTGCAATTGGTGATGTTTCATTGATTTGGAGAATCATCATGTTTAAGCTGCTCTGTCCTGAGTCATTGTTTTCTCCCCAGGTGATTATTCTTATCGGTAACAAAGCTGACCTCGAAGCCCAGCGAGATGTTACGTATGAAGAGGCGAAGCAGTTTGCTGAAGAGAATGGTGAGAAGTATACATTTTCATAAAATGTATTTATTTTATCATGCGTGTCTTGGATCTCCACTGAATTAATTATTTTAAATGTAATTTTGTTTTGGAATAGGCCTGTTGTTTCTGGAGGCAAGTGCCAAAACGTAAGTTTATTTCCTTAATCAGTAAGCAGCGGAGTCTGGTGTGTTTTGGTGTTTTTAGTTATTTTAGGCAGTAGTGATCGAATGAAAAGGATTTTGCAAAGTTTTCATAACCCTACAGTTCCACTCACAAATGGTGTCAGCCTTGGGTGTTTCATGCTAGTGCACTGTGTTTGGACAAGCTCATGTCATATGTAGGATCTGCTAAATCCTTATTCATCCAAGTTTATATTCCTTATTTGTTGCATAAACACCTGGAGCAAGTGTAAAACTTGAGTAGATGAAATATAATATTTTGCTCCATTTTACATCTTGTCCAAGCCCAATGTATTTGTTCTTTGAACAGAGGTGAGAATGTTGAAGATGCGTTCCTGGAGGCAGCTAAGAAGATCTACCAGAACATTCAGGACGGTAGTCTGGACCTGAACGCTGCTGAGTCAGGAGTCCAGCACAAGCCCAATGCTCCACAAGGTGGCCGGCTCTCCAGCGACACACAGCCTCAGAAAGAGGGCTGTAGCTGTTAATGACCACGGAAACTTCTTTCTGTCTCTTTTTGTTTCATATCTCCCCTCCAAACCCACACCACAGCCTCTGTACGCTCTCTCTCTCTCTCTCTCTCTCTCCCCTTTCTGATTGGCCATGAGACTAGATTTCTGGGGCTGGGAAGCTCTGAATGATGGAGGGCAAGCATTAGTCAGCTTCTGCCATGTTCATCCCTGCCCTTCCTTTCTCTCTACTCACTTGTTTTATCTGTTCATAATGCACACGTCCCAGTGCACTTGGCAAGCATTTACAGGAGGACGAATCCTCCACTGAACACTAATGTAGATGGGAAAAGAATAGTTTATCAACACACGGGTGGATGTGCATAACTGTAAATGAGATCTTGTGTACAGGAGCTGTTTAAATAGTGGGGTAATTTAAATCATGAAATTTTGATATGCGTTATTCTCGTTTAAGTGGAAATGAAGTTAACGTTTAGGCAGAATCTGATTTTAGAATGTGCTTAAGAGAAGATGCATGATAACCTGTTATTGTACATTTTGTTAAATGAAACAAGAACTGTTTTAATTAGGATTAATGCAGTGTCACAAGTAACCAGTCACCACACGTTTATCCTTGTTTGTTTCTACTCACGACATATAACAATATGCACGAGTACAATACAGGATGAGTATTGTTAAACAATTGAAAGCGCCATTGTAAAAATTCTGATGTTTTTGTGGGGTGGGGGTTGCTTTAGATACAAGATGTTTTAAGACCTAGAACATTAAGAGTAATATATTAAACAGGACACACATTTGAGTCTGTAAAAACATTTTTTTTTTGCACTTTGTTTTCAGTGGCCTAGCACTTTGTTTTGCTATCTTATTAGTCTTACATCAGTCAACCTGCAAAGCATCCAGTGGACTTAAGAGCTCAGCGGGTTTTTTTGGTCCTTGATATGTTCAACATCCCCGAATGTCTTTTGAGCATTATTAATGTGAGAAACAGACCAGCACTATCAAACCCTGTTAAGGTGGTAAACCTTTTAAGTAGTTTGGGGGGGGGGGGGGGGGGGGTAACTGTAATTTCACAACATATCAAATTTTTTTTTTTCAGTTTTAGTTTCTGTTGCCTTATTTTTGTTCTCATGTCCTCTTTTCTGTAAATCTTGTTTGGTCTGGTAAATGCATTATGTAAGCAAGTCACTTAATGTTAAAACAGGCACTAATGTTAGGCTTTTCCACCCCTTCAGAAGCATTCCTCGAGTGTGTGCGCGCATGCGTGTGTATATATAACATTTTTTTTGTTTTTTTTTTAATGTTATAAACTGGATTGGTGGTGTAACGAGTTGACACTTGGTTCAGCATTAGTTTAAACTAATTGTATTTTGACAAGGTAGATTCATCTCAAATTGATCTTAAAGGCACCAGTTGAAATTTTAACCGGGTTTTTGTGAAGTAAAAACACTGCCCTTAACTAAGGAATGCAACACCAACCTGTTTCACGTGACCATTTTTGTGTTGTTTCAGTGGCAGGCATTTCAAGGGGATGAAAAAGGCTAAAAGGAAATGTTCCAAACGTGATTTTCTAAGATCTACGGTTTGAAGGGAGACTGTAAAGGAGTATGTCTGAAATGTTTTGTAAACTAAAATTCCTTTTTACATTATGAAAACCCATTCTCTTGCTTTTCTCCCTCATGTCTCATTGACAAAAAAAAAACGTATATAACCTTCTGCTCTGAAACTCTGAGGTATATCTTCTATCAGTGACGTTTGTAATTATGTTAATAAAGACAATGCTGTAGACTGTCTGATCATGCATCGTAGTTGTCTTACTGTGTGTACATACAGTGCCCTCCACAATTATTGGCACCCCTTTTAAAGATTAGAGGAACAAAAAGGTTGGAAAGTCCCACCTTTTGAAGTAGCTTCATCCTGCTGGAGGGGGAAAAAATCTAAATCCAACCTTTAATTGAAACACAATTATTCAAAGACAAACAAATCCCTAATTTTTTTTTTTTCAACAAAAATGTGCCACTATTACTAGCACCCACACATTTAATACTCTGTACCTTCCTTTGTCAGTAAAACAGCACTGAGTTTTCTCGGTTGGAGATGCAGGGCAGCTGAGACCATTCATCTTTACACAATCTCTCCACAGCATCCAGGGTCCTTGGCCCTTTCTTCTTGTGCGCTCCTCTTCAGCTCATTCCTCAGGTCTTCAGTGGGGTTCAGGTCAGGGGCCTGAGATGGCAGAAGCTTGATTCTGTGGTAAGCTGAAAATGTTTGCATTGATAGGGACATATGCTTCGGATCATTATCCTGCTTGAAGATCCAATGATTACCTGGTTTTAGTTTCCTGGCAGAGGCGGTCAGATTCTGGTTTAAAATGTCCTTGTATTTCATGCAGTTCATGATGCCATGTACCCTAACAAGGTTTCCAGGGACTCTGGAGGAGAAACGGCCTCCAAAATAGCACAGAACTTCCACCATATTTTACATTTGGGATTTGGTTCTTTTCTTTTATACCCGTCCTTTTTACACCAAACCCACCTTGAGTGTTTATTGCCAAAAAGTTCTATTTTTGTTACATCAGACCAAAGAACACGGTTCCAAAGTTGTACTAGCTCTTCACAAACTTGAGTTGTTTAAATTTGTGGTTAACTGACAGAAAAGACTCTTGTTCTGGCAAACCTTCCAAATAATCTGTTGGCATGGTGGTTTGGGAGACTTGGAAACCCCAAGATTTTACTTTCTCTTGTAATACACCAACCGTGATTCTTGGGGATTTTTTTTCTTCTCACTTATCCTCCTCCTTACTGTATGTGGGGGCAAAATAAACTTGGCTCCTCTTCCAAGCAAGTTTGTAACGGTTCCAGTTGGTGTCCACATTATTATTATTATTATTATTATTATTATTATTGCCCTAATGATAGAAATTGACATTTTCAGGTAGTAGCTTTTAAAAAAAATTATAATAATCATTCCCTGACTTATGAAGGTTAACACGCTTCTCCCTCATTTGGTTTGTGTTCTCTTATCTTTCCCATGTTGATGGATGACTAAGGGAATTTGGCCTCTGTGTCACCTCATATTTGTTCCCCAGTTAACCATGAAGTCTTGGATTACAGCTGGAAAGTTCCTACACACTCTAATCAACTCAAAAAATATAATTCACTATAATGTCCAGGGGTGCCAATAAAAATGTGTGTTTTTGTCAAGAATAATTGAGATGAAGCTACTTCACCGAAAGGTGGATTTTTTTTTTCTAACCCTTTTTACTCATCTTTACATGTGGTGCAAATAATTGTGGAGGGCAGTGTGTGTGTCATATATATATATATATATATATATATATATATATATATATATGACACACGTACAGTTGTGGTCAGAAGTTTACATACAGTGACGTGAATGTCATGGTATTATTTGGCCTTTCAGTAATTTCTTTGAACTGTTCTTTTTCTGTGGCAGAATGTACAGCAGGGGCGGCATGGTGGTGTAGTGGTTAGCGCTGTCGCCTCACAGCAAGAAGGTCTGGATTCGAGCCCCGTGGCCAGCGAGGGTCTTTCTGTGCGGAGTTTGCATGTTCTCCCCGTATCCGCGTGGGTTTCCCCCACAGTCTAAAGACATGCAAGTTAGGTTAACTGGTGACTCTAAATTGACCGTAGGTGTGAATGTGAGGTGTGAATGGTTGTCTCTGTCAGCCCTGGCGACTTGTCCAGGGTGTACCCCGCTTTTCGCCCGTAGTCAGCTGGGATAGGCTCCAGCTTGCCTGCGACCCTGTAGGACAGGATAAAGCGGCTAGAGATAATGAGATGAGAATGTACAGCATACATCTTTAACTAGAATTTGGTGCACAGGTTTTAATTTTCTTTGGGTTTCCGGAATCAACACAGGTTCAAAATTATACATACAGCACACCTAATATTTGGGTAAAATGTCTCTTCGCAAGATTCACCTTGACCATGTTTACCATGAACAAGCTTCTGGCAGAATTCTGGCTGGATATTTCATGACTTCATGGTAGAATTGGTAGAGTTCAATTTTTTTTTTTTCTTGGCATGGACTCTACTTATAAGCATGGTCCATATATTTTCAATAGGGTTGAAGTCAGGACTTGTTTTAAGCTTAATGTTAGCATGCTTTATCCTCCACAACCGGCTCTGATACATGTTTGGATTCATTGTCCTGTTGTAACTCCCAAGTCCCAAGTTGTGTTCAAGTTTCTGATGGTTTATGCTGAAGAATTCTGAGGTAGTCCTCCTTCTGCATCATTCCATCCACTTTGTGTAATGAACCAGTTCCACTGGCAGCAAAACAGCCCCAGAGCATGATGATCCTACCACCACCACCACCAGCTGGTACAGTGTCCCTCTGTACATGGTGGTCATTGTGGCCAAACAACTCAGTCTTTTTCTTGTCTGACCATACAGTTATGCTCCAGAAGGCTTTTTCTTTGTCAGCTTCAAACTTTAGTTAAGCTTGAAGGTGTCAATTTTGGAGCAAGGGGTTATTTCTTGGATAGCATCCTCTTAGTCCATGGTGATCTGAACTGTCAACAGTGATCCATCAGCTGCACTGCAAAAAATGATATCTTAGCAAGTGAAAATATCTTGAAAATAGTTGAAATGATCTAGCATTTCCTATTAGAAGAATACAAGACACCAATTCTGAGATTATTAAACCTAGTTCTAGGTTGCAACCAACTTTATTCTAAGATGTCTTATCAAGTAAAAATATCTGTCCATGCAGCAAGATAACTTCACTAGCATTAAGTAATTTTCTCCCCAAATTCAGTTTTCAATTTTTTTGCAATGTGAGGATGACAGTTTGGGTTTTCTTGAAGCAAAGTGACTATACCTCACAGTAACTTGGATATAATTGTTTGAACTGATCTTGGAATTTGCAGTTGTTTAGAAATAGCTCCAAGAGACATTCCAGAGTTGTGTACATCTGCGATCCTCTTTGTCAGATCTGCACTGAGCTCCTTGGACTTTCCCATTTTATTTGGTCAATCCAATGAGTGCTATAAACACACCCTTTTTATGAAGGCACAGAGAAGCTACCAGCTGTAGTCAATCATGATCACTAACAGGAAGTTAAGAGGCCTTGGCTTTGGCAAGATAAGAGACATTTTGGAAGTTTCAGCACCTCTGAATTAATAATCTACAGTGGTGCTTGAAAGTTTGTGAACCCTTTAGAATTTTCTATATTTCTGCATAAATATGACCTAAAACATGAGATTTTCACACAAGTCCTCAGTGTGAAAATCTGATGTTTTAGTACAGCGGCTGTACTTTCTGAGGAGGCTGAGGAAGTTTGGTATGTCACAAAATCCTCAGCAACTTCTATAGCTGCGTAATTGAGAGCATCCTGACCAAATGCATCACTATGTGGTACGGCAGCACTACGGCTATGGACCACAAACGCCTGCAGAGAGTGGTGAAGACTGCTGAGAGGATCACCAGAACTCCACTGCCCTCTCTGCAGAGCATCTACCACCGCAGAGTCCACAGGAGAGCAGCCTCCATCCTCAAAGACCCCACCCACCCCCAGCATGGACTGTTCACATTTCTACCCTCAGGCCGGAGGTACAGAAGTGTGAAATGCAGGACTGTCAGACTAAAGAACTCTTTCCCACCACCATCAGACTCCTGAACAGCTGACAGGAGTCTATAACCATGGACTACCTCCCTGTAAACTGTCCTTGACTGTTGACATCTGTTTGCACGTTTGCACACTACTGCCCTTTTTTGCTGCTACATTTTATCATTGCCTTATTTTTATATTATACTGCCTATATTGCACGACATTACCTTTATTTTGCACTATACTGTTTTTTTGTTCTTTTATTTTGCACTACATTGCCTTTACTTTGTATTATTTCTTCCATCTATTTATTGTTGTAATTTGGCATTCATGGTGGACAGCAAAGTAAAAATTTAATTGTGCAAGAGGACATCCTTACTGTCCATATGACAATAAACACTTTGAAACTTGAAGTCCTAAGAGTAGATAAAGAGAACCCAGTTAAACAAATGAGACAAAAATATTATATTTGGTCATTTATTTATTGAGGAAAATGATCCAATATTACATATGTGAGTGGCAAAAGTATGTGAACCTTTGCTTTTAGTATCTGGTGTGACCCCCTTGTGCAGCAATAACTGCAACTAAACGTTTCCAGTAACTGTTGATCAGTCCTGCATGCCGGCTTGGAGGAATTTTAGCCCATTCCTCTGTACAGAACAGCTTCAACCCTGGGATGTTGGTGGGTTTCCTCACATGAACTGCTCGCTTCAGGTCCTTCCACAACATTTCAATTGGATTAAGGTCAGGACTTTGACTTGGCCATTCCAGAACATTAACTTTATTCTTCTTGAACCATTCTTTGGTAGAACGACTTGTGTGCTTAGGGTCGTTGTCTTGCTGCATGACCCACCTTCTCTTGAGATTCAGTTCATGGACAGATGCCCTGACATTTTCCTTTAGAATTCGCTGGTATAATTCAGAATTCATTGTTCCATCAATGATGGCAAGCCGTCCTGGCCCAGATGCAGCAAAACCGCCCCAAACCATGATACTACCACCACCATGTTTCACAGATGGGATAAGGTTCTTATGCTGGAATGCAGTGTTTTACTTTCTCCAAACGTAACACTTCTCATTTAAACCAAAAAGCTCTAGTTTGGTCTCATCCGTCCACAAAACATTTTTCCAATAGCCTTCTGGCTTGTCCACATGATCTTTAGCAAACTGCAGACAAGCAGCAATGCTCTTTTTGGAGAGCAGTGGCTTTCTCCTTGCAACCCTGCCATGCACACCATTGCTGTTCAGTGTTCTCCTGATGGTGGACTCATTAACATTAGCCAATGTGAGAGAGGCCTTCAGTTGCTTAGAAGTTACCCTGGGGTCCTTTGTGACCTTGCTGACTATTACACGCCTTGCTCTTGGAGTGATCTTTGTTGGTTGACCACTCCTGGGGAGGGTAACAACGTTCTTGAATTTCCTCCATTTGTACACAATCTGTCTGACTGTGGATTGATGGAGTCCAAACTCTTTAGAGATGATTTTGTAACCTTTTCCAGCCTGATGAGCATCAAGAATGCTTTTTCTGAGGTCCTCAGAAATCTCCTTTGTTCGTGCCATGATACACTTCCACAAACGTGTTGTGAAGATCAGACTTTGATAGATCCCTGTTCTTTAAATAAAACAAGGTGCCCACTCACACCTGATTGTCATCCCATTGATTGCAAACACCTGACTCTAATTTCACCTTCAAATGAATTGCTAATCCTAGAGGTTCACATACTTTTGCCACTCACAGATATGTAATACTGGATCACTTGCCTCAGTAAATAAATGACCAAGTATAATATTTTTGTCTCATTTGTTTAACTGGGTTCTCTTTATCTACTTTTAGGACTTGTGTGAAAATCTGATGTTTTATGTCATATTTATGCAGAAATATAGAAAATTCTAAAGGGTTCACAAACTTTCAAGCACCACTGTATAGACATTGTTTTGATCATTTTGCCTCTGTACACCACCACAATGGACTGGAAATGAAGGCATCAAGATATGATTGAAGTGTACCAGCTACAGGGTCATGGGCACCCAGGACTTATTGATGTACGTGGGGGGCGAAGGCTAGCCTGTCTGAGCCAATCTCACAGAACACCTACTGTAGCACAAATTGCTGTAAAAGTTAGTGCTGGCTATGATAGAAAGGTGTCAGAACACAGTGCATCACAGCTTGCTGCATCTGGGGCTACATAGTCGGAGACTGGTCAGAGTGCCCATCCTGAGTACTCTATCTTCCTCCAAAAGCACCTATAATGAGCATGTGATCATCAGAACTGTACTATGGTGCAATAGAAGGTAGCCTGGTTTAATGAATCACATTTTCTTTTACATCATGTGGATGACTGGGACTGTGTGTGTTGCTTACCTGGGAAAGAGATGGCACCAGGATGCACTATGGGAAGAAGGTAAGTTGGCAGAGATAGTGTGATGGTCTGTGCAATGTCTGCTGGGAAACCTTGCGTCCTGACATTTATGTGGATGCTACTTTGACACGTACCACCTACCTAAACACTGTTGCAGACCAAGTACACTCCTTTATGGCTATGGTATTTCCTAATAATGGTGGCCTCTTTCAGCAGGATAATGTCCCCTGCCACTGTAAAAATTGTTCAGGAATGGTTTAAGTACCATCACAAATTCCCCAGATCTCAATTTGACCGAGCATCTGTGGGTCCAATCCATGGAGGCCACACTTCACAACTTATAGGACTAAAAGTATCTGCTGCTCAGAGCTTGATGCCAGATACCACAGCACCCCTTCAGAGGTCTTATAGAGTCTGTACCTTATTGTGTCAGAGCTGTTTTGGTGGCACAAAGGGGACCTACACAATATTATGCATGTGGTTTTAATGTAAAGGCTTTAGCACTGTCACCTCACAGCAAGTAGGTTCTGGTTTTGAACCTGCTGGTTGACTGGGACCTTTCTGTGCCAGAATTTGCATGTTCTCCTCATGCCTATGTGGGTTTACTCTGGGTTCTCCGGTTACCTCCCATAATCCAAAGACTGTTAGATTCGTTAAACTGGTGACTCTAAATGGTCCATAGGTGTGAATGTGAGTGTGAATGGCTGGCTGGCTGGCCATCGCTCTGTATTAGCACCGTGATAGACTGGTGTCCTGTCCAGGGTCTTCTCGCCCAGTGTCAGCTGGGATTGGCTCCAGCTCACTTGTGCACCTCAGTAGGATAAACGGTATTGTAGCGGCCAAAGTAGAATTCATATAAACGTGAATTACAATTTATGTTAAAAGGTATAAATAATTTCATTTGAGTGTGTAATTTCATATAAGTAATTTATTTCATGATTAAAATGATGAATAACATGTGGCAAGGTTAGAAGAATTAGAATTAGAAGCATTAGAATTAAGAATTCATATGTGAAGAATTAGAACTAGAACTAGAACGGTCTCAGCTATTATAAGAACGATCTCGCGCTTTCTCAAGGGAGATCTCGAGAAGCCGTGGAAGCGAACAGTTTTTCTTACCTGACTCTCTGACTCACCGACTCTCTCTGTATCTTAGAACCTTTGTAATTGTTAAACGAGGATTAAAGTTCAACTTTCAAGATGTTTCAAGTGGATTTATTGCAAGGCACACGGACACTGAGAGTGGAAACAGTTACTTTGGGACAGAGACTTCGTCAGCGTAAGCTATAGCACTTTTCTCAAGGTCTCACTACGAACGAGCCTCTACAGGTATAGACTGTGGGAGGAAACCAGAGGACCCGGAGAAAATCCATGCAGACAGAGAGAGAAAATGCAAACTCTGCACAGGAAGGCTCCAGTCAGCTGTGAGGTTCGAACCCATAGCTTTTTTTGCAGTGAGGCGACAGTGCTAACCACTGTACCACCATGCCGCTCAATTTTTTATGTAGCTTCTTGAAATCAAGAATAAACATCAATTTAAGTCTTTTTTTTCTGCCCTGTTCAAGCTGTGGGCAGGACAGTGGTATAATGCTTAGCACTGTTGCCTTGCAGCAAGAAGGTTCTGGGTTCAAGCCCAGTGGCCAACAGGGGCCTTTCTGTGTTTGCAGGGGTTTCCCCCACAGTCCAAAGACATGCAGTTAGGCCAAGTGGCTACTCTAAACTGCCCATAGGTGTGAATGGTTGTTTGTTTGGGAGCTCAGCCACCGTTTGGCGCTGGTCCCAAACCCAGAAAACGGCAGGAAGCGCATCCGGCGTAAACCTATGCTTCAATTAATATGACATGTCAAGGTCCACATGTCAGCGATCCCACACATAGTCAGGGAACATATATAACCTCATCTCATCTCATTATCTCTAGCCGCTTTATCCTGTTCTACAGGGTCGCAGGCAAGCTGCAGCCTATCCCAGCTGACTACGGGCGAAAGGCGGGGTACACCCTGGACAAGTCGCCAGGTCATCACAGGGCTGACACATAGACACACAACCATTCACACTCACATTCACACCTACGGTCAATTTAGAGTCACCAGTTAACCTAACCTGCATGTCTTTGGACTGTGGGGGAAACCGGAGCACCCGGAGGAAACCCACGCGGACACGGGGAGAACATGCAAACTCCGCACTGAAAGGCCCCCGCCGGCCACGGGGCCCGAACCCGGACCTTCTTGCTGTGAGGTGACAGCGCTAACCACTACACCACCGTGCCACCCCATACTGTATGTAACCTACTTTGCAAAATTTGCCAAGTCTGGTTTCTCAGTATTAGCCCTTTATTTACATCCCAAACAAATTATTTTTACTTGTTGTAATGTCAGCAATCACCATTTTCACCAAAAAAAGGAAATACTAAATATCACATGTAAAAACGTAAAAAAAAAATCATATATCCGTATCATTTAAATCCTTTATAACATCTGTATTTTTTTAAAATAATTATCCATTTACTAACTTTGTGAATAGAAATCATATATTTACATGATATTATCAAGTTAAGTTTAAAATGAGACATTTAAGTACATCGAGAACATAAAAAAGCCAGAAATATTTTACACTATTGCTACAGAACTTGAGAATATTTATAGCTTATCTACATTCCAGAACTCAGCTCACAATCTCTCATTTCAGAAATTTCTGTGATACATTTATTACTAAGCTGCTAGCAGTTTCTGGGTTTTTTTTTTTATGTCCAAACTACATCAAGAAGTAACACTTTGCCTAAGGATTCAAACACAAAACACGAAGATAAAAGCAGTTATTGGTAACACATATTATGACCAGAACAGCCAGTGGACTATTTTCAAAAGTAAACAATGTCAGTTTCCTCTGTATCTGCTGGACTGTCTGTTGTTCTGTATGAAGAGTGCATGGACAGATAAGCATCAGACATTTCAGTTATTCGATAACTAACAGGTTCACTCGTTATCTACAATTTATAAGAGAGTTATATTCTTAATTATGGCAGACATCTGAGACAAGCATGCAAGCGTACAGACAGGCAAAGATAGACACACAAAGAAGCGACTAACTTGCTGAAATATTTTTGCAGCAGAGTTATGGGACCCCAACAGAAAATCCGTCACCTCGTTAAACCCTTTTTTCCCCCATCAATCTTGAAACAAACATACTTTTAGATAAAGAATCTATAGAGTAACAAACTCCTAAAAGCAAAAAGTTCAGTCAGTTGAATAGACTGAGCAGCACACCACACCACACCACCTCTGAGGTTCGAACTGATCCCACTCAGTAGTTGAGGTCCTTTTAGGGTTAAATGGATATCTAATGTATGAACCATGCTTTTGACCTGAATAAAAAGGTTGTGTGCTACAAATAACAGCTATTATGGATATAATAATTGCATATTAATGATGTCATACTTTTATACCAATTTCCTATATGTGGTTTCAGGGCTCTTTTTATGCGCAAAGTTCCCCTGCATAATTAACTATGAAACAGCAGCCTACAAACATTACAACAAGTCCAGATTTATGAATTTATATCTGAACTTATTACCAAACACAAGATTTGGCAAATTTTGCAAAGTAGCCTCCAAATATAAACAAATATCGCCTGACTAACACAAGTAGGACAAGCTGGAAGAAGTAGTAATATTCTCCAGACCGCCAGGGGGCAGTAAAACACACAGGCGGTTTGGCTCCGCCCAATGCGGAAGCAAATTCTTTGTTTATTTCTTCCGGGTTCTTCATCCATGTGTTTGGAGCGCATATTTTTCGGACATATGTAATCTGAATGACAACAGTAGTTTTATTTCCTCTGTAACAGCTCAGGATCACTTTTTCTTGAGCACTATGGGTAAATTAAACGTTGTTGTGCTGAGATATCTTTCTAGAGATGATTTTCGGGTGTTGACTGCTGTGAGTATTTTATTATTATTATTATTATTATTATTATTATTAATAGCATCTTGGTAGCTCACATAGCAGATCTATCTGAGACAAACTTGGTGAAGCTGATTGATGTTATAAAGCTATTTTGCATTCTGTAAGAGGTATAACCGTTATGATTGATAAAGATAATGAACATAACACAGGTTCCTAACCCTGGTCCTGAAGTACCCCATGTCTTACACTTTTTGCCTGCTCTAACACGCCCACTTCAGCTCGGAAAGGGCTGTTAATTAGTTGTTTTGTGCAGGACAGGGGTTACTCCAGGACCAGGGTTGTGGATTATGATCAAATTGACTTCCTATGTTATTCTCCTCGACGTTAAAACTCTGAAGGTGTCTTTAATCTCTAACTGATTTTTCATCTCTGACCAGGTGGAAATGGGAATGAAGAATCATGAGATCGTACCAGCCAGCTTGATCGCATCTATTGCCAGCCTGAGACATGGAGGATGCAATAAAATTCTGAGAGAGCTGGTCAAACACAAACTGCTGGCCTACGAGCGCACCAAAAGTAAAGATCACCCGCCTGTTGTTGGCACTCAGAGGTGTCACTCATTAATGCTGGGATCAGATGAGACAAATTCGAGTCTCATTTTTGTCATGGTCAAAAAGACTTCTAGCAACGGGTCTGAATATGAACGATGGAAACAATGAACCAATCTTGATGTGGTGTCTGGGATGCCCTGATGAAGAGTTTGGCGTTTCAGGATTTTTGGCTTTTTCTTACCTAATTTGAGAACATCTAGTATGGTGTTTTCCTTGACATTCCTTCTGTAGCCATGATGGGATCGGGACGCTTCGTCCAATGACCATTTTGTTCAATAGTTGAGACATTTGGTCCAAAGCCTTTTTCATATGCACTGTCAATGATTTTATATTTCAGGTATTCATTTGTTAGAAAAAGAATTCTTAGTAGAAAAGAAGAATTCTCAGTAGAATTTGACCGAAGCAGAAAACATTTTTGTAAAGCAAACGCTGTAAAAATTTAATATGATCCAGATGGCTTGCAGTGAAGCCAAATTTTACAGGCACCTCCCTCTAAGCCTTCCCCTTCGAAAGAGCATGGTCTCGGGTCGGTAGGACTGCGCCTTGGCCTGTCTTGTTATGCTGTTTAGTGTCGAAGCGCATGCACTATGGCACTCGTTTGCTTTACAAAAATGTGTTTTGCTGTAGTCCGAGTCCATTGAGAATTCCTCCTTTTTTCAAACAAACAAATACCTGAAATATAAAATAATTGATTGTTGCTGTGTATGAAAAAGGCTTTGGTTGAAATGTCTTAACTATTGGACGAAATGACTTGTATTCACCATGATTGACAATTTCTTGATCCTTTCCCTCCAACATGCAAGGACAGGAATACTGATTGTTTAGGATCAAATTTGTCATGTTGCCAATCTCCCATTCAAGACATGGCAAGAATTTATGGCACTAACCTGACATGGTGACCATCATGAAAGACAAAAATATTGTGTCGTCTGATCCTGGTGTTACTTTGTTAACGGAGTTTCTGTCTCGTGATGAGTTGCGTTTAACCTTGTGTCTGTCATTGCTGTTTTTGTTTTTCCAGCTGTGCAGGGATATCGCCTGAACTATGGTGGTTATGATTATCTGGCTCTGAAGGCGCTGTCATCTCGAAATGTCATTTTGTCTGTGGGAAACCAGATGGGTGTCGGCAAAGAGTCAGGTCAGAATTATTGTATTGTTTGTTTTTTCCATCCTGCTCTTTCTCATGCTGCTCTAACATGCCATTTTCGGATGTGTTGGAACCAGAGAAAATACTATGTACAGAATAGGGCTACTCCGAGACTTGGGAAGTTGTGGACTAGACAGTCAGAGTCCTTGTTTACATTGTGTTTTCAGATTGTACACTGATAATAATTGATCCACGTGCATATACATGGTGTAGTTAACCTGTTTGGAATCCATTTACTGTATTGTAATTAGTATGCATATCATGATATTTAAGCCACTTTTTTGTGGTGATGTTTTATACTGGACATTGTTGCTTCAGCTAAAATCATTATTTTGCAAGTCTTCTTAAAATTTACTTTCTGTAGATCATGTGGGGGGGGAAACAGATTTTGCAGCGCAGGGTCTCATGTCTGATCCAGTTTCTGTTGGTGATTCTCTGCTACAAGCTGAGCAAACACACTTTTTTTGCATTTTCTCTGCGGAAATGGAGTCTGGTTCTACAGGGGTCAAAATTAAGCATGTACCGACGGACATGGGCAAGTCATTCTCATACTCGGGCAACAATAAAATTATCACTAGTTGTCCATCGGACAACTGCGTTTGAATGTCTATTTTACCAAGAAAAATTAAGTTGTTGTGATTCCTAATAGAAACAGAACGAAAACTTTATTTTTCCCGTCTTCTCTTTCGTTTGTCCTTGACTTTGGTTCGTTGCGGTAGTTGACGCTTTCATTCGCGACATGGCGCTACATGATATGATTATTCACACGAGGCGCCACTGTCACACAGGCTAGAACGAACGAAGCGTCTTTTTGGACTGCTTTTTAATTCTGATTTGATCAGTTCCACTTGACCATGATGACATGATGTTTTCTGACTGTTTAACATGTTTAATAGAAGATACTAGTAGTTATACCTCGTTGTTTTACTGTTCATCATGATGAAATAAACACCAAACACATGTGAGTGTTATAACTTTTATTTCTATCAATTAGTAATCAAACAATGGCAAAACAAGTTGAAATATTTTATTGCATACTCTATAATATACATCCAGATTGCTTTTTATGCAAATTACTTACCCAGTCAACCTGCAAAAAAGTAGGGCAACTGATACATGCATGTGGGCAAGTAAATTTTTGGGGTTGGTTGCCCTGAGGGCAAGTACATTCAAAAGTTAATTTCGACCCCTGGTTCTAGCTTGGGGTTTCTTTTGCGCATCGTTGTGGCATTTGTATGCTACACAATGAGGCATACTTATTTAAAAGCTGATAAATTCTGTAAAAATACTTGTAAAACTAGCAAGACTACGATGTAACCGGAGATTATAAACAGCTGAGTTGCTCCAAGTGACCACGACCTGGTGTCGTCGCGTACGTCACCAGTGCAGGAAGTCCATTTGGTATTCTAAAAAAAAAAAAAATTTTTTTCTCGACAACTGTTTGATCTCCGAAAATAAGGGTGTATTCAGACCAGGATAGTTCACTTGCTTTGGTCCGAACCAAATGTTTGTTTGTTTTTTTTTCATTTTGGTGCGGTTCGCTTTCACACTGTACATTTTAGTAAGCGGACCAAAATCTGTCAACAAAGCCACGCGCCCTGAGGTCGTTCAGCTATTGGTCAGAGACGACACGCGCACAAAGCGTTAAGTTCAAAAGTAGTCATGGAGGCTTTCCGTGCTGTTATTCTTTTTAATGTCATCAAAGCTGTATGTTTTTTCCAGTTTTTACTGTTTTCACAATTGTGCGATTACCTATGCTGTTGTACAAGTAATTTATCAACGACGACGACAAAGGGCAAGGCGGCTACGGAGGATAGCGCTGATGAGCGCACATCATGTTGTGACAGTTCTGGCTCTTCACGCAATAGATGAATTTCTTTTTTGCGTCACTAGTACTGCCACTTTTTTGAAAGAATGTCCCTGATTTTAATGTAGGTCTGATGGAGTTTCTTCACTTTTAGCCGACATTGTTCTGGGGAGCGCGTGAACCCCTTCTCCTTCATTTTCTCACTGAATACAGTAAACACGTCGGCATCTTTGTGTGTTCTCTCCAAAAGCTCAGATATGTGGACATCTGCCCATATATCCACAAGGGTACGCGTTTCTTCCTCGGCCCACGTTTGCCCCCTACTCATTTTTTGTACTCTGTAGTCTAGCCTACCACTGGTCTGAATGACTGAACGACTGTTGTAAGGTTCCCTTGACAACCGAAACAGTGTTTGCACTTTGCAGTGGAGTGTCAAGACTCTGTTTCCCATAATGCTTGACAAATGACGGAAGCTCCCGAGGTACAAAAAAGCAAAACTGTCGGATTAGGTCCGGTCTGCTTTCACACCTCCAAAAGATCCGCACCAGGGTTCCTTTGGTCCGGACCGAGTCCGACCTTGCAGCTCGGTCTCGGTCTGCTTGTTTGGTCCGGACCAGAGTTCAGTGGTTTGTATTCAGACCAACCCAAAAGGTCCGGACCAAGGGAAATTTGGTTCGTTTGGTCGTTTGGTCCGGACCAAACAACAAAGGTGTGAATACGCCATGAAAGTTAGATTTTTGAAATCTGTGACTAATTTTACATAAAATAAGTTTAAAAATCAAGCCGTTGGAGGATCCCTTTAAAGGCCCCAACTTGTCAGTCATGAACTAAAATTATGTAATGTGATGTTTGTCCTTCGGGGTCGAAGATGACCATGACTTCAATTTGGTGGGTGGCGGTTGTGTGTCCGGAGGTGACTGATGAGGCCAATCTGGGCTTTGAAGGTATACCCACATGTTGGGCATGTGTGGATGGGTGCTGTATGATTGTCAAATATTGTGAGGTGACCACCCACCCCACCCCAAATCAATTTTGGTTTTCGGAAAAGAGATGCATTTCCATTTATAATGGCATCTGAACATTTATAAAAAATTTTCAATTGGTCTTAAAATGTTTCTTCGGTACGTTGATTATTTTTTTTGTAGTATTTTTATGTGGATAACTTTGTATTAATTCAGACATATAAATTGACCAGACATCAGCGGGTTGTGGAGTACTGCCCCATCGTGCACAGCTAAAAGGTTGTCCAAAGAGAACAGCTGGACTAGTTGTTAAGCATGATGAAATGAGAAGCACATATATATAATTTTATTTATTTATTTTTTTCCCCCGTTCCAGATATTTACATCGTAGCTAATGAAGAAGACGAGCAATTTGCTCTGAAGCTCCACAGACTCGGAAGAACATCTTTCCGGAACCTGAAGAATAAGCGTGATTACCACAAACACAGACACAAAATGTCCTGGCTGTACCTGTCTCGGCTCTCCGCCATGAAAGAATACGCATACATGAAAGTAATTCTCATGCCTTATTATTATTTTTTTAAACAGATTCACTGATTATAATGAACTGAGGATTTAAAATATTAGTTTCTGTGTGAGACTGATGTATTGTGACTATAGGTATACTATACATTCACTGGCCACTTTATTAGGAACACCATCCACCTGCTGTTTTATGCAGCACAATGCATCAAATCATGCAGATACAAATCAAGAGCTTCAGTTAATGTTCACGTCAAACATCAGAACGGGAAAAATTGTGATCTCAAAGTGTGACTTTGTTTCACTGTGGCATGGGTGTTGGTTTGAGTCAGATGGACTGGTTTGAGTATTTCAGAAACTGCTGACCACCTGGGGTTTTCACACACAGCAGTCTCTAGAGTTTACACAGAATGGTGCGAAAAACAAAAAAAACATTGAGTTGAGCGAGGGACGGTTCTGCGGGTGGAAACAAACGCCTTGTTGATGAGAGAGGTCAGAGGAAAATGGCCAGATTGGTTCGAGCTTTTTTTTTTTGCCAGGAAGGATATAACAACTCTTTACAAACGTGGTGAGCAGAAAAGCATCTCAGCATTGGGTTTCACTCCTGCAGCCAAGAACAGGGATCTTAGAATCAAAAACATGTTCCTATTAAAGTGGCCAGTGAGTGTAGTCCTTTATAGTATTGTGTGTGTGTATAACACCCGATTCCAAAAAAAGTTGGTACAAAGTACAAATTGTAAATAAAAACAGAATGCAATGATGTGGAAGTTTCAAAATTCCATATTTTATTCAGAATAGAACATAGATGACATATCAAATGTTTAAACTGAGAAAATGTATCATTTAAAGAGAAAAATTAGGTGATTTTAAATTTCATGACAACACCACATCTCAAAAAAGTTGGGACAAGGCCATGTTTACCACTGTGAGACATCCCCTTTTCTCTTTACAACAGTCTGTAAACGTCTGGGGACTGAGGAGACAAGTTGCTCAAGTTTAGGGATAGGAA
Source organism: Neoarius graeffei (assembly GCF_027579695.1). NCBI lineage: Eukaryota > Metazoa > Chordata > Actinopteri > Siluriformes > Ariidae > Neoarius > Neoarius graeffei. Next base: position 44,618,974 of record NC_083592.1, on the reverse strand, counting down.
TGTTAACCCATTCTTGTCTAATGTAGGATTCTAGTTGCTCAACTGTCTTAGGTCTTTTTTGTCATATCTTCCGTTTTATGATGCGCCAAATGTTTTGTATGGGTGAAAGATCTGGACTGCAGGCTGGCCAGTTCAGTACCCGGACCCTTCTACGCAGCCATGATGCTGTAATTGATGCAGTATGTGGTTTGGCATTGTCATGTTGGAAAATGCAAGGTCTTCCCTGAAAGAGACGTCATCTGGATGGGAGCATATGTTGCTCTAGAACCTGGATATACCTTTCAGCACTGATGTCTTTCCAGATGTGTAAGCTGCCCATGCCACACGCACTAATGCAACCCCATACCATCAGAGATGCAGGCTTCTGAACTGAGCGCTGATAACAACTTGGGTCGTCCTTCTCCTCTTTAGTCCGAATGACACGACATCCCTGATTTCCATAAAGAACTTCAAATTTTGATTCGTCTGACCACAGAACAGTTTTCCACTTTGCCACAGTCCATTTTAAATGAGCCTTGGCCCAGAGAAGACGTCTGCGCTTCTGGATCATGTTTAGATACGGCTTCTTCTTTGAACTACAGAGTTTTAGCTGGCAATGGCGGATGGCACGGTGAATTGTGTTCACAGATAATGTTCTCTGGAAATATTCCTGAGCCCATTTTGTGATTTCCAATACAGAAGCATGCCTGTATGTGATGCAGTGCCGTCTAAGGGCCCGAAGATCACGGGCACCCAGTATGGTTTTCCGGCCTTGACCCTTACGCACAGAGATTCTTCCAGATTCTCTGAATCTTTTGATGATATTATGCACTGTAGATGATATGTTCAAACTCTTTGCAATTTTACACTGTCGAACTCCTTTCTGATATTGCTCCACTATTTGTCGGCGCAGAATTAGGGGGATTGGTGATCCTCTTCCCATCTTTACTTCTGAGAGCCGCTGACACTCCAAGATGCTCTTTTTATACCCAGTCATGTTAATGACCTATTGCCAGTTGACCTAATGAGTTGCAGTTTGGTCCTCCAACTGTTCCTTTTTTGTACCTTTAACTTTTCCAGCCTCTTATTGCCCCTGTCCCAACTTTTTTGAGATGTGTTGCTGTCATGAAATTTCAAACGAGCCAATATTTGGCATGAAATTTCAAAATGTCTCACTTTTGACATTTGATATGTTGTCTATGTTCTATTGTGAATACAATATCAGATTTTGAGATTTGTAAATTATTGCATTCCATTTTTATTTACAATTTGTACTTTGTCCCAACTTTTTTGGAATCGGGGTTGTATATAATTTTTTAAGAAGCCCGTAATTGGGTGATTGTGAAGTCAGGTGATTTAGACTGATGGTTGCCATTTTGTAAGTAGTTACAAGGTAAATCTCTTTTTACTCCGGAATGGACACACACATACATCTAGTGTACCGCAATTGTAAATGTTGTTAATTTGGAATAATATATTGAATAGTGTGTTATTTCTTTCCAGGCCCTGTATGACCGGGGCTTTCCTGTTCCAAAGCCAGTGGACTACAACAGACATGCAGTCGTTATGGAGCTCATCAACGGCTATCCTCTGTGAGTCGATTATCATCAGTGTAATTCTCAATTTTTTTTTTAAAATTGAAAACACATAAGTGAGCGTTTGATGCAACTTGTCTGAAAGCATGTTGCTGTTATGCTCAGAGCTTTAATACTGTATCATATTGAAAATGGAGAAAAATAGTCTCGGGTTATCCTTAGGGGAAAATTGGCAGTGGGGGAATAAACGAGACGCTGTCAGTGATGGCGTAGCTCACTCTGGCCCCGTCTAGTCCAGAAGGAACGATCTAAAGTGGGCCACCTTGCGCAATAAATGTTGCAAGCTATATATTTGCCAGAAAGAATCCAAAACGGCTAGGAATTGACTGAGAAGAAGTGATTTTTGTTGAACTGCTGATTTAAGGATTAATTAGTCCATAACCTCATTAATAACTGTAATTAAGCAAATCTGGGCAGAAAAGTTATATGCACCCTAGGTACCTGTATGTTCATGCCAGAAAGAATCAAAATTGGTGAAGAATTGAGGGAGAAGAAGCGATTTGTGTAGAAACTGCTCGTTAGGACTTAATTACTCCTTATTATTAACTGCAATTATGCAAATTTGGATAGAAGCTATATGCACCCCAGGCAGACCTACCTTCCTGCCAAAAAGAATAAAAATCGGTGAAGAAATGTGAGAGAAGAAGCAATTTTCGTGAAATGTGGACGACGCCGGACGGACAACACATGATGGCATAAATTCATCACCTGTCAGCCAGATGAGCTAAAAATACTGTAAACATGCAGGTTACTTGTGCATCAATGATGTTGAAATCCTAGATGATTGCTTACCAGTGGAGTCCAAACACAACGGGGCATGCTGCTATAGGAAAATAATCAATGACATGGTGGCATGAGTGCCACCTGCCACTCCAGAGGTCATTATTTTCCAGTCGCAGTACTCTCATAGCATGACAGTGTTTTGTTCCTCTTTTTTTGCTAACAGGAACTTTTTTTTTTTTTGAATTAAAGAATGATCTACTTAAATTAAAAAAATAGTAAAATTTACAGTTGTTTAATGCCACCATACAAGTCCCTGTGAATGAGTTATAATAAATGATAACATTAAAAAGAAAAGAGAGCATTAATGTACAGCTGGGATTTGAGTTACAGCAGGAGCTGTTGTTGGAGAAATGTAATTTCTCAGCTCATACTATCAGTTATCAGGTCGAGGAACGAAATCACCAAACGGTGCCGCACTTTAGGACCGCCGTTCGAATTTAATTTTGCATTGAAATGGAAGCTTGAATTTATTTGTTATCCCCTCTTTGTGTGCCAGGTGTCAGGTGCATGAAATTCAAGACCCTGCCTTGTTGTACAGTGAAATCATGGAGCTGATCGTCAAACTGGCCAATCATGGACTTATTCATGGGGACTTTAACGAGTTCAACCTGATGCTCGATGACAACGATCATATAACGATGATTGACTTTCCGCAAATGGTGTCCACGTCTCATCCAAATGCACAATGGTGTTTATTTTTTATTAGCAGTCCAAATAGGAGTTAACTGATGTATTTTTCTCTTTATATTCAAGCTGTGAAATTAAAACCTATAGGTATAGGATTAATTGTTTTACAATCAAATGAATAGCTCAAAACCGTATCTTGGCTTATTGGATATTTTTCTCCAGGTATTTTGATAGAGATGTCAAGTGCGTTAGAGATTTCTTCATTAAACGCTTCAACTACGAAAGTGAACTGTACCCAACGTTTAAGGATATCAGGTACTTATTTTGCATGTTGTGTGTTAACAAATAAACATATTACAGCTCACAGTTTAATTTAGTTGTTTGTATTTTGTCGACTTTCAGAAAAGCCTGCTCTTTGGATGTAGAGATCTCAGCCAGTGGTTACAGCAAAGAGTTCCAGCAGGACGACCAGCTTCTCCAGCCAGTCGGCCCTGAGGGTGAAGAAAACCTCAGTGGAGATGAAGACGATGCTCCTGAAGCACCAGAGCCTGTTTGTGAGGAGTCTGTTGACATGGAGGAGTACAAACATGCTCTTCTGGAACTTGAGGGCCTGAAGATTGGGGATGAGATCTCATCAGGAGAGAAATACACAGAGGAGCAACATGGAGAGACTAGCTCAGAGAATGAGATCTGTTCTGACTGGAGTAATGACTTAGTAGCAGACAGTTCAACAAGGTTGGAGAGTAATGAGGAGAATGAGGACGAATGCCCAGATTTGGTTGATCTTTCAGCTCACAATAAAGAGTTCAAACCTTTCAGGTAACGTTAATTAATATGATTCATCAAGCAAAACTAGGATCCAAGCAACAGTTGAATTTGCTTTTTACCTCTTGTAGCATAATCAAGTACATTTTGCTAAGCGCACCAGCTGAGCATGTTTGCTTGCTCTAATTTTCACAGAGATCAAGACAGCTTACTCCATGTGAATGAGCACAGGCAAAGAACAACCAGTGAAACGTCCATCGGAAGCGTCACCAGCCAGTCCACGATTCCTCCAGTGAGTAGTGCTACCAATATTTAAAAAAAAAAAAAATGTACATATATACTTTTGTGTGCAAAAGTCTTAGGCATATGTAAAGAAATGTTGTAGACCAAATATGGCTTAAAAATAATGAAATGAAATGTTTCAAAATAAAACAATGCTATAAACAACAGTAAGTCAGACACTACGTTCACACTGCAAGGCTTAATGCTCAATTCAGATTTTTTTGTGAAATCCGATTTTTTTGTGAGGTCGTTCACATTAACAAATATATGCGACTTGTATGTGATCCTCAGTATGAACGAAAAGCGACCTAAAAGTGTTCCGCATGCGCACTGCAGGATACGACGACGTCACACGCAGTGAGCATGGCCAGTGTTTACGGAAGTAAAACCGCCCGGTTGCGGTATGACTCATCCAATCTAGCTTGAATAGCTGCATCCCCCCAAATGGAAATCAGCTCCCTAACCTCTGCGTCCTTCCATTGAGAAGATTCAGAACCTTCACAGCCCGAAGCGTCCCTCGCATTGATGTCATGCGCAGGGGCGCAGATACGTTTTTTGAACTGGGAGGGACAAAAAACTGGGGGGGGCAAAGCTGCCAGCAAACCAACCCCAACCCCGATATGCCTGTCAAACTTGTTGTTAGTAACCATAGCAACCAAGCTCGAGCTCGCAACCTGTGCAGTCTGCGCAGCTCAACCAACCGAATATCAGTCTTTGTTTTGTTTTATGTGAGTTGTTGCAACTATGTATACACTGCTGTGCACCTCAATAAACCGAATGGTAATTAGTCTTTTGATTTTTCCGTGAGGTTTGCCTTATGCAAAGAAAGACAGCATAGACGTTTTTTCCTCCCTATAAGTGGGGGGGGACCGAACGAGGTGAATTTAAATATGACTCGTCCCACCCTCTATCTGCGCCCGTGATTATGCGCCATGTTGTTGTAACTTTTTTGAGAGACCCGCCGCCTACTTCAGCGCAGAATAGTGACGTTTGTGGCTTGTTGATGACGTGTAAGTCGGATGAATGCGACCTGGCGGTTCAGACTGAAGTCGCATATGAAAAGAGCGGATAGGAATCGGAATTAGGACCACATATCCAAACGGCCTGGGTCGGATTTGAAAAAATCGGATCTGTGTCGTTCATATTGTCAATAAAAGATCGGATACAGGTCACATATGGGCGAAAAGATCGGATTTGAGTCACTTCAGCCTGCAGTGTGAACGTAGCCATAATATACAATGTGTAATATAATATACAACTTGGTATCAGTTAAAAAGATCAATGTACCATGACAAACCTAGATCGTGTTGCCGATTTATACATTAGTGTTCATCCCGACTTGGCAACTCTAGCCATTTCATTAACTCTTTCGTGTATAGTGTCTCCACCTACGGCTTTTTTTTTTTAAAGCAAAATATAAGCTATAAAGCACTTTCAAATCATTTGATACTATTACTGTGATTTATCATAACCCATGATCCTGATTTCTGATGCTCGCTGTTATTTGAATCGCAAAATAATAACAGGATTCTCCTCTTTATAAATGTACGGAGTATACAGTGCTGTGCGAAAGCCTTAGGCGCAGGTAAAGAAATGCTGTAGACCGAAAATGGCTTAAAAATTATGAAATGAAGTGGTTCAATATTATACCATAAAGATCAGTAAGCAGTAATGCATGAAAAAAAGTCAATATTTGGTGTGAGACGACCCTTTGCTTTAAAAATAAAAAATAGTAGTCTCGGGTACAGTGAGCGCAGTTTTATAAGGAAATGAGCTGTAGGTTTTACTGAGCATCTTACAGAACCAGCCACAGTTCTTCTGGATACTTTGACTGTCGCACTCGCGTCTTCATTTTGTACCAAAACCCAGCAGCCTTCATTATGTTTTCTTTTTGTAATCTGAAAAGTGGTCTCTTATGTAACATGCTGCTCAGATACAAACTTGTTTTTTTTTTTTTTCCCCTGTAACATTTAATTTTGTGCTGGAAAACAAATGTTTGGACTCTAAAATGTTTTTGTACTGACTCGATAATGTAGAAGTCATAAAATAGAAATCTGACAGTTTGTATGAAAAAAAAAAGGGTCTAAGACTTTTGCACAGGTGTGTGTGTAATATATAAAATACCAGGTTTATTTGTGCAAAACTTGATAGCTTACTTAATATTAAAAATATCAGATATGGGGGCGTCGTGGCTCAGTTGGATAAGGTGCCATACCATAAATCCGGGGACCCTGGTTCGATTCTGACCCGAGGTCATTTCCTGATCCCTCCCCGTCTCTCTCTCCCGCTCATTTCCTGTCTCTACACTGTCCTATCCAATAAAGGTGAAAAAAGCCCCCCCCCAAAAAATCAGATATAAAAATTTGCAATGTCTGTGAATCTCCAACATGTCGATTTATCAAAATGGACTACAAAGTATTCATATTGAGGCAAAGGAGCATCAAAAATTAAAAAAAAAAAATCCAGTTTGGTTGTAGACTAGGGGCGGCACAGTGGTGTAGTGGTTAGCGCTGTTGCCTCACAGCAAGAAGGTCCGGGTTCGAGCCCCGTGGCCGGCGAAGGCCCTTCTGTGCGGAGTTTGCGTGGGTTTCCTCCGGGTGCTCCGGTTTCCCCCACAGTCCAAAGACATGCAGGTTAGGTTAACTGGTGACTCTAAATTGACCGTAGGTGTGAATGTGAGTGTGAATGGTTGTCTGTGTCTATGTGTCAGCCCTGTGATGACCTGGCGACTTGTCCAGGGTGTACCCCGCCTTTCGCCCGTAGTCAGCTGGGATAGGCTCCAGCTTGCCTGCGACCCTGTAAAACAGGATAAAGCGGCTAGAGATAATGAGATGAGATTGTAGACTGTAAATAGAGCTCCATCCTCCCCCCCCCCCCCCCCCCCTTCTCAGAAATTGAGAGGTTCTCTTTTGCGTTCCACTGTATATTTTACTCGTGTGTTGTTGAACGAGTTTGCCATTATAGGGTACTAGTTTCAATTCAATAAAGTCGTTTATCATTTGACCAAAAAACTATGGCATGTGATACTAAGTTGTCAATCTTGAACGTCATTTTCTACAGTCTGTGATCAGAGAGAAAGTGAAGAGACAGCTCACTAAACAGCAGAAGGCTGCTCAGAGGAGACGCTTACAAAAAGGAGAAGCCAACCTGGTGACGAAAGCGAGGAGAGAGAACCTGAGCAACATCAAGAGTAGCCTGGAAGCAGCCCAGTTCTGGGGATGAGGACAGAAGGGATTGCTTTACCACAGCCTCAACTCAGTCTGGAGTTCATCTGTGTGTATAAACTGCCCTTTAAGGCTCATTTGAGGGGTATTTAATGAGCTGCATGTGATGTTAATAAACTGTTTATATTGAACATCTATGTGGTCGTCATTTCAGCCGGTTTTGTTGCATGACCATATTAATGGCACTCGGGTGCAACAACAACAAAATTTTATTATTTGTATGACTTTCCAGTTCTGAAGTACAGTGGTGCTTGAAAGTTTGTGAACCCTTTAGAATTTTCTATATTTCTGCATAAATATGACCTAATACCTCATCAGATTTTCACACAAGACCTTCAAGTAGATAAAGAGAACCCAGTTAAACAAATGAGACAAAAATATTACACTTGGTCATTTATTTATTGAGGAAACTGATCCAATATTACATATGTGAGTGGCAAAAGTATGTGAACCTTTGCTTTCAGTACCTGGTGTGTGACCCCCTTGTGCAGCAATAACTGCAACTAAATGCTTCTGGGAACTGTTTATCAGTCCTGCACACCGGCTTGGAGGAATTTTAGCCCATTCCTCCATACAGAACAGCTTCAACTCTGGGATGTTGGTGGGTTTCCTCACATGAACTGCTCGCTTCAGGTCCCTCCACAACATTTCGATTGGATTAAGGTCAGGACTTTGACTTGGCCATTCCAAAAACATTCTTCTTTAACCATTCTTTGGTAGAACGACTTGTGTGCTTAGGGTCATTGTCTTGCTGCATGACCCACCTTCTCTTGAGATTCAGTTCATGGACAGATGTCCTGACATTTTCCTTTAGAATTTGCTGGTGTAATTCAGAATTCATTGTTCCATCAATGATGGCAAGCTGTCCTGGCCCAGATGCAGCAAAACAGGCCCAAACCATGATACTACCACCACCATGTTTCATAGATGGGATAAGGTTCTTATGCTGGAATGCAATGTTTTTCCTTTCTCCAAACATAACACTTCTCATTTAAACCAAAAAGTTCTATTTTGGTCTCATCCGTCCACAAAACATTTTTCCAATAGCCTTCTGGCTTGTCCACATGATCTTTAGCAAACTGCAGACGAGCAGCAATGTTCTTTTTGGAGAGCAGTGGCTTTCTCCTTGTAACCCTGCCATGCACACCATTGTTGTTCAGTGTTCTCCTGATGGTGGACTCATGAACATTAACATTAGCCAATGTGAGAGAGGCCTTCAGTTGCTTAAAAGTTACCCTGGGGTCCTTTGTGACCTCGCTGACTATTACACGCCTTGCTCTTGGAGTGATCTTTGTTGGTCGACCACTCCTGGGGAGGGTAACAATGGTCTTGAATTTCTCCATTTGTACACAATCTGACTGTGGATTGGTAGAGTCCAAACTCTTTAGAGATGATTTTGTAACCTTTTCCAGCCTAATGAGCATCAACAAAACTTTTTCTGAGGTCCTCAGAAATCTCCTTTGTTCATGCCATGATATGCTTTCACAAACATGTGTTGTGAAGATCAGACTTTGATAGATCCCTGTTCTTTAAATAAAACAGGGTGCCCACTCACACCTGATTGTCGTCCCACTGATTTTGTAAACACCTGACTTTAATTTCACCTTCAAATTAACTGCTAATCCTTGAGGTTCACATACTTTTGCCACTCACAGATGTGTAATACTGGATCATTTTCCTCAGTAAATAAATGACCAAGTATAATATTTTTGTCTCATTTGTTTAACTGGATTCTCTTTATCTACTTTTAGGACTTGTGTGAAAATCTGATGTTGTTTTAGGTCATATTTATGCAGAAATATAGAAAATTCTAAAGGGTTCACAAACTTTCAAGCACCACTATAACACTGTATATCTTAAGTGAACACCTCATGCATCCTAGCCAGAGTGAAGACAGTTCAATGAAGTTTAATATTTAAATCTATGTGCAAGGTTTCAGAGGTTCATGTACTCAGAAATCATTTTCATTGAACAAGCAGTCTCTTTTTCAACAACAGAAATGGATATACGGAAAAGTTTATTAGTTTAAATATTGCTCTTGTAAAATGACAAAGGCAAGGCAGCTTTATTTGTATAGCACATTTTGTATACTAAGGCAACTGAAAGTGCTATAGAGCAAAAATAAAGAACACGATAAAGGATAGAGATTTACAATATAAAAGGTAAAATTGATTTCCAAAGTGATTTAAATTTATAGTTCATTAAAAATAGCAAATGTGCAGACAAGAGGTCCAAGAATAAAAGATTTAAAATTATTTAAAATCGAGGTGTTAAAAAAAAGTAGCCATCACAGGGTGGAATAGGCCGTGTAAAAAAGAAATTATTTAAATTTTGTCTTAAAATTGATCTGAGTCGGGGCTCATCTCGTATCATCTGGGAGGTTATTCAAGGTTTGTGCTGCATGATAACAAAACGCTGCTTCACCATGTTTTGTTCTAACCCTTGGGATGGTCAGTAAACCAGCCCCAGATGTCCTCAGGGTCTTAGAAGGTTCATATGTCACAAGCATGTCAGAGGTATACAGGGTTAGTCAAAATTATGTTAACACTTAAATGGTAGAAACCATTTATTCACAAAACACATCATATGTGCAAGATGATTTACAGGACGGTCTCAACCTGTTCGCCATCATGTTCAACACACAAAAACCAGCGAGCAACAGTACCATTTAATCTGTCACCCATGGCGTACGTCTAACTGCAGGAGAAAAATAATCCATTAGTGTTCACATAATTTTGACTAATCCTGTATTTGGGCCCTGAGCTACAGGGTGATTTATTCACAAGCAGCAAGATTTTGAAATCAATTCTCTGACTCGCAGGTAGCCAGTGTAAAGATTTTAGAACTGGAGTAATGTGGTCATGTTTCCTAGTTTTTGTCAGGGCTCTAGCTTAGGCATTCTGAATAAGTTGAAGTTGTCAAACAGCTTGTTTTGAAAGGCCTACGAAGAGACCATTGCAGTAATCTAATCTACTGGAAATAAAGGCGTGGGTGAGCTTTTCAAGGTCTTCCTTTAACATTATTCCTCTGACAGTCAAAATCTTGAACTGTTCCTACGTTCTGTAATGCAGTGTGGTTAACAAAATAATCCGGGTTTAGTAGAATTAATAAATGATTATATAATCACTGTGCCAAGTGTTTGTAAGGTCACATGTTACAAAATGCCCTTGAAGAATTTTCACTGGGTTTAAAAGAAGTTATTTAGCTTAATTGAATAATATGCATTTTGTATACTATAATAAACAATAAAATCAATTTAGAGTTTGGATGTTTGACATCCGGGGCGGCACGGTGGTGTAGTGGTTAGCGCTGTCGCCTCACAGCAAGAAGGTCCGGGTTTGAGCCCCGTGGCCGGCGAGGGCCTTTCTGTGCGGAGTTTGCATGTTCTCCCCGTGTCCACGTGGGTTTCCTCCGGGTGCTCCAGTTTCCCCCACAGTCCAAAGACATGCAGGTTAGGTTAACTGGTGACTCTAAATTGACCGTAGGTGTGAATATGAGTGTGAATGGTTGTCTATGTGTCAGCCCTGTGATGACCTGGAGACTTGTCCAGGGTGTACCCCGCCTTTCGCCTGTAGTCGGCTGGGATAGGCTCTTGCCTGCGACCCTGTAGAACAGGATAAAGTGGCTAGAGATGATGAGATGAGATGTTTGACATCCTTAATAAAATAGCTCTCTCATCATGGATATTCGTGCTAGTTAAAGATTGCTTATCTACCCTTTGTTCCTTCTTTAATCATGCACGTGTGTGTGTACGGTAAGTGTGTGAGGTATCGGGAATGTTGTAACTCGGTGGTTAAGAAGATTATAAGTCCAAAACTTAGGACTAACAGAGGAAAACTGGAGTGAGCATATAACCACACACAATGAGAATTTTCTCAAAATTATGAGACAGTAAATCATAGTTTTGTGATACCAAGTCATAGGTAAGTAATTGTGAGATTCTCACCTGCCATATGTCAGTGGATCACCAGCTTCCTGACAGGCAGGGAACAGCAAGTAAGGCTGAGGGCAGTCAATTCTGGCATGCAGTCAATTCTGGCATTGGTGCTCCTCAGGGATGTGTCCTCTCCCCACTGCTCTTCTCCCTTTACACCAACAACTGCACCTCCATGGACCCAACTGTAAAACTCCTGAAATTTGCAGATGACACTACAGTCATAGGCCTCATCCAAGATGCCAATGAGTCTGCATACAGGCGGGAGGTTGAACAGTTGGTTCTCTGGTGCAGTCAAAATAACCTGGAACTAAACATGCTCAAGACAGTAGACATGATAGTGGACGTCAGGAGACATCCTTATGCGATGCTCCTCCTCACAATATCCAGCACCCCTGTGTCAACTGTGGAGACCTGCAAGTTCCTGAGAACTACCATCTCACAAGACTCCATCATCAACTCTATCCTTAAAAAAGCCAAGCAGAAGATGTACTTTCTGTGTCAATTCATGAAGTCTGGTCTATCACAGGAGCTGTTGACACAGTTCTACACCAATATCACTGAATCCGTCCTGTGCACATCCATCACAGTCTGGTTCAGAGCAGCCACAAAACAGGACAGGAACAGACTGCAGTGAACAGTAAGGTCAGCAGAAAGGATTATCGATGCTCCCCTGCCCAGCCTACAGGATTTGTACATTTCACGAACCAGGAAGCAGGCAGAGAAAATCATGAAGGACTCCTCACACCCTGGTCACAACCTTTGACAACTCCTCCCTTCCAGCAGGTTATATAGAGCACTGTGAACCAGAACAACCAGACATAAGAGCAGCTTCTTTCCCCGTGCCACCAACATCATAAATATCTAACCTGAACCATCCTTGCCATTATACTATTGTACCACTTGTACCTCCTGTATACTCCTGTTTGCAAGACCTCACCGCAATCTGTGTACTCTGACTGACTGTCGTGTATATTTTTAGTATCTCATCTCATCTCATTATCTCTAGCCGCTTTATCCTGTTCTACAGGGTCGCAGGCAAGCTGGAGCCTATCCCAGCTGACTACGGGCGAAAGGCGGGGTACACCCTGGACAAGTTGCCAGGTCATCACAGGGCTGACACATAGACACAGACAACCATTCACACTCACATTCACACCTACGGTCAATTTAGAGTCACCAGTTAACCTAACCTGCATGTCTTTGGACTGTGGGGGAAACCGGCGCACCCGGAGGAAACCCACGCGGACACGGGGAGAACATGCAAACTCCGCACAGAAAGGCCCTCGCCGGCCACGGGGCTCGAACCCGGACCTTCTTGCTGTGAGGCGACAGTGCTAACCACTACGCCACCGTGCCGCCAGTATATTGTGTCTTGTCTGTAAATATCCTGTATATTGCCTGTATATGGTGTACTGTTTATATTGTTAACAGCATACATTTTTATAATGTATACTGTATATTATATTGTATATTATTGATATATATCTTTTTAATGCATAATATCTATATTATATATTATAGTGTTAATTATAGATGATATAATAGATATTTAGATTACAGATAGATATTGTATAATACAGATATTTTAGACATATTGAGTACATTATAGGTATCGTATATTGTGTATATTGTATATAATAGTTATACTGGTTATTGTAGATTGCATATGTATTATATTGTGTCATGTATATATTGTCCATATTGTACATTACATATGCATATATACATTTTTTCCTACATTACATATACATAACATACATATACATTTATTATAGCCAAATTCACTGGATATGAGAAATCGTGAGCTCTGATTGGCTGCTCTACTACTAGGCTATCAGCTCATATACCCTGAGTAGAGAAAAACAAAATGGCGGCGCATGTTGCTGAACCAACCGAGGATGAAATAAAAATTCTACTGTAAAACAAAATCCCCAAAAACACAAAACAAAAGCAACAAAATCTCATCTCATTATCTCTAGCCACTTTATCCTGTTCTACAGGGTCGCAGGCAAGCTGGAGCATATGGAATAAAAACATCTGATGGTAAGAAAAAAAAAATATATATTTTTAAATTATTTTTCGGGGTGGCACGGTGGTGTAGTGGTTAGCGCTGTCACCTCACAGCAAGAAGGTCCTGGGTTCGAGCCCCGGGGCCGGCGAGGGCCTTTCTGTGCGGAGTTTGCATGTTCTCCCCGTGTCCGCGTGGGTTTCCTCCGGGTGCTCCGGTTTCCCCCACAGTCCAAAGACATGCAGGTTAGGTTAACTGGTGACTCTAAATTGACCGTAGGTGTGAATGTGAGTGTGAATGGTTGTCTGTGTCTATGTGTCAGCCCTGTGATGACCTGGCGACTTGTCCAGGGTGTACCCCGCCTTTCGCCCATAGTCAGCTGGGATAGGCTCCAGCTTGCCTGCGACCCTGTAGAAGGATAAAGCGGCTAGAGATAATGAGATGAGATGAGAATTATTTTTCAAGAATGATTATTATAGCATTTTTCACAAATTGCTACTGTCATTTCACTGGTTTATTTACATTCTAAGCGGAAATGATTTTGTCGGACGTTTTGTATGAAGGCTTTATCGAATTTGCAAAAGATAAAAATGCTCTGTTTCTCAAAATACAGTGAATGTGGATAGAATAAAACAGTCATCCCCCTCAATCTCGTCGTACATGGCTTATGTACGACTTGATTTCGTGGAATAACCGTTAAATATTCACTTTTTTTCCCCTCTCATGTATCGCTAGAGAGGCAAGAACCTAGGGTGACCATTCGTCCAGATTTCATCCAGACAGTCCGGTTTTAGAGCCGTCTGTCCGGACGTCTGTCACACGTCCTCACTTTTTACATTTTGTCCTCATTTCGGACCCTCAGCCACCACCGTTGCATCAATCGTCACAAATCCCCGCCCACTATTTACACTTGCTATTCTGCGATGACATACAGGCAAAGATAGCCTACAGGGATTTCTTGTATACAAACATTCGCGCTGCGCACGCAGCTGATGGAGCCTCTGCAGCCTCTGATTGTCTGGAAGCTGCTGTCACTCAAAAGCTGCGCTCACGCGATTGACTGATTTTTGCTCCTCCGAGCTGCGTGCGCAGTGCGAATGTTTGTACAGAAAAACCTATGAATGTTGGCACGCATGCTGTTGAACAATACTCATGCCGAAACGAAAGACATCCTTTAAAAATGCTTGGTGCTTAGAACATCGTTTTGTCGGCAAGAGCCAAAAAGGAGAACACTTCGCCTTCTGCAAGCTCTGTCGCATTGACATTGATGTGGGGAGCAGAGGGAAAGGTGCGAAAGACAGACACGCGGACACAGACCGCCACAGAGAGAATGCCAGCAGTGCTGGACAGTCATCTTTAGCATCATTTTTTGCCCCAGCTCTACCAACCCCAATCGATGACAAAACAACTGCTGCTGAGCTGACTAAATTGTTCCACACCATTAAACACCATCACTCGTACAGGAGTTTAGACTGCTCTGCAAAAGTTGACAGGTAAGGTTATAGGCCAAATGTAAATGACATGGTTGACTGTCATTTTTCATGTTTTTCTTTTTGATATTTTTTGGATGAGCATAAATGAACACAACAATGTTTTGTTTTTAGTTTAGTTCCTGTGGATAAGCCAAGGCCAGTATAGTAGGCTAAATGACAGTAGGCCTACATGTTTCTTGACTAATTTTTCGATTTTTCATTTTTTTTTTCTTTTTGATGGTCATTTTCAAGTGAATAAATATGTTGGCCTATGGTATGGCAAAGACTGTTTTTTCAGTGTCTATAGATGGACACAACTCTTTACAGTGACTTTACAGTGATGTTTTGTTTCTTGTTGACATGGTCTTGACCATCATTTTCCACATTTCTTTTTTTGATAGGTCTCATCTCATCTCATCTCATCTCATTATCTCTAGCCGCTTTATCCTTCTACAGGGGCGCAGGCAAGCTGGAGCCTATCCCAGCTGACTATGGGCGAAAGGCGGGGTACACCCTGGACAAGTCGCCAGGTCATCACAGGGCTGACACATAGACACAGACAACCATTCACACTCACATTCACACCTACGGTCAATTTAGAGTCACCAGTTAACCTAACCTGCATGTTTTTGGACTGTGGGGGAAACCGGAGCACCCGGAGGAAACCCACGCAGACACGGGGAGAACATGCAAACTCCACACAGAAAGGCCCTTGCTGGCCACGGGGCTCGAACCCGGACCTTCTTGCTGTGAGGCGACAGCGCTAACCACTACACCACCGTGCCGCCCCTTTTTGATAGGTGTTCCAAGTTAATAAATATATATTGACTTCATACGTTTTTTTATAAGTTTTTCTTACCCCCCGTAACGCGACGGTGTCCTAACTTGAGGGCCTTTGTCCTCACTTTTGGACATAAGTGTCCTAACTTACAGACTCATGTCGGTGGTCACCCTACAAGAACCGCAGGAACCAAATCCCTTGTGTGTGTGTCAACAAACTTGGCCAATAAACATGATTCTGATTCTGATTCTGATAATAAGTCATAATTTTGAGGCACTTTCTCGTATCCCATCATTATGAGGTAGCAA